>NW_010125907.1:69888-117408 GCF_000699245.1 Pterocles gutturalis | reverse complement strand
TAATAAATCATTTATAAATTATTTCTTAAGTTTTACCAGGCAAAAAAATATTTAATATCCGGTAAGATGAAGTCCCTGTTAAGACTGACCAACCCATTTCTCTAGAAAATGATTGAATTAATATTTTATGATATTCCTGTAGGGAAGACTTGTGTTATCAGGAATCTTCAAAATGATGAATGTACAATGAAGTCACTGACAGCTTTGCAGAGGGGATTGTGGCTCTGAGTCACGGTGACATTATGTCACACATCCAGCCACTCTCACCTGCGTGCACGTTATCGTCTAGGAGCATCGGGAATACCCGCTGATCCAGAGTTGATAACCAAAGTGGGGTGGCCCTGGGATCACAACGGGCACGGCGAGCTGTCCTGACCTTTGTAAGGAAAACAGCGTGCTTTAGAAAAGCCTTGTGGATTGGACAGCTTGTAAAAAATGAGCAATAAAAACTCTGAAAATTTGGCTCTTAAGTGCCTTGCTGATTGAGAAAATCCTCAATACAAGCTGCTTCTTCTGCTGTAATTTTCCTGTGAATTACAGATATATAAACGTGAATTACAGGTATATATACACTTCTTAAACATCTGCCCTTTTTTTTTTTTTTCCCCCCCAAATAGATTGTGTTGTTTCGTCCAGTGTGCATTTCAAAAGGCACCATTACAGAACTAAACCCAACTGGGCAAATGTAAACTACTCCAGTTTTCTGCCCCTACTCATAACATCCTCTTCCTAATAAGTGCTGTAAAATTTTTTCACCAAGTGTTCGTTTTGAGATGAGTAATAAGGTTAAGCAAGTGTTACATTCATATCAAAACTTACTTTAATGCATTTGATCGGTTACAAAGATGCAAGTTGTCTTTTACATTTTTCTTCCGAATTTAATGTGCTTGTTCAGTACGTAAGTGGGCTGTATAAAATATATCTCACTTTATTGTTAAAAGAAGAAAGCAATATTTATAAATAAAGTATACTTAATAATTTAAAAGCTGTGTTGTGTGCAGACAACTGTATGACGGCAAAAATCTAATAGACTGATATGAAGTCTGGGGTTTGTCAGTCTTTCTAAAAGAGTCAATATCTTTGGACCTTTCTCTGTTTTATAAATCCTTGAAATCATGTCTTTGGATCCCCTTGAATTCCTTGTGGTTTATACATATGGGTAAGGGTAAGCGCGTGCTTAGTCATCTCAGCAATGAGGTGGAGATGAGAAAATCCATTTGTGTTTTATTAAATTGATATAAAACATTTGTAACAAAACTATCGGTTATATCATAGTGCGAGGAATGTAAAATTTCTCACTTAACAGCATCGGAGTCAATTCTTCTGAGATCCCAGCTCATTGCTGAGGATACTGGTGTGAGGATTTCACCTCTCAATTTGTTTCCAGAACAAAGTCTTCATTTACCGGGGAAAGGAATATGAACGCCGCGAAGACTTCGAAGCGAGGTTATTGACTCAGTTCCCAAATGCAGAAAAAATGAAAACGACGTCTCCACCGGGCGATGACATTAAAAACTCCTCCGGCCAGTGTATCCTTTAGGTTGTAGAGATGGAGGATTTATGGCCAACATGAGCAGGACACTGCTGCACTTCTGCCTTTATGGGTGTAATACATTATTTTGTTGTTCTGCCCTTTCTTCGCGTTCCCGTAGAGCTTCCTGTTCTGGGTGATTGAAATTCACTTGTCGGTTCTTAACCCCTGAATTCAGATATTCAGTGCTTTACTGTAAAGCCCAAACTGGATTTACCATCTAAATTTCACAGGCCAGTGTCAGAACAAATTGTGAGGTGAGTTTGAGTTGGTTTTGTAATTTTATCAGTCTCCTTTATAACACTTCAGCTAGTTCCTGTTGGTGTGTAACAAATCCAAGGAGGGTAGAAATTATGAGGACATTTCCTGGGTATTCTTCTGTCCAGCCTTCTGGAAGACAGTCATCCCAAAAGCATTTTATATTTATGCATAAACTTTTTTTTTTTTTTTTCAGTACTAGAGTTTACCAGCAATGCCTAAAAGATAGTGTTTGATTTTGATAGTGTTTTTCCCTTTTTTCAGTTTCTACAGGGTGAATGAAGTCCAGCGGTTTGAGTATTCACGCCCAGTTCGAAAAGGAGAGAAAAACCCAGACAATGAATTTGCAGTAAGGAAATAAAACCAAAATTTTTTTAAAAACAAATAAACAAACAAAACCAACCAACCAACCAGACAAAAACCGAGAAAAAGACAGTAGAGTACTTTTGGGGATCGCTTTTTATTCCTCTCCATTTTGAGAATCTGAACCATTCGTTCTGTTTTGGTTGTTGAAAAGTAAATTTTAGATTTAAACATTATTTTTCATAGAAATTCAATTAAATAAATTTATCATGTTCTGTTTTATACCCATGGACAAAACCGAATTTATTTTGTCAAAAACTAGCTGTTTCGAGAAAGAAATTTAAAAGGGCTCTACCTGAAAAGATAGATGTCTCTTGCCAAAACTTTTTGACGTGATGATTCTAGTCAGGCATCTAAAAATCTTTTAGCAGTAATACCTTTTTCTTTTTTCTTTTTTTTTAATAAACCATATGTCTTATCTAATGGTCAATAAAACTCCCTTTGAGCACAGCTTGTATTCATCAAAACGTTTACAACAGGTTACATCAAGTTGATTGCCTTTTTTTATAGAGACCCATTTTATTCACGGGGTTGTAGTGGGCACAGTTAGTAGTAAAGTAGCGCGAGTAATTAAAGTAATAAATTAATGCATCGTTTATTGTATAAAGAACTTGGTTTTCTGTGTAGTAGCAGACTCTGATCTAATCAATGTGCCAATAAATGCTGAGTGTTTGGTTTCCTACAGCTAAGGCTGGGTATTCATTCAGCACTCCTTTAGTGTCTTTGGCTTCTCGTGGTGGGTGTTATATCAAAAATTGCTGATTTGCTGATCTACATGGGTTTAGCTGAGGAGGTAGAAAACTCTCTTTTTCTAAAACCATAGTGGCTGACAGCGGTGCTGTTTAAAATATGTTTTGGGTATAGATAAAAAAAAATAGGTGTATCAAAATCACTTTGCAAGTTCATCTTCTGCTAGTGGAGGATGGAATAAATTCTGTGTTAAAAAAGCCTCATAATAAATAAGCTGAACTACCAACATATGCCAGTTCTAACAAAATCGGATCAGGAGATGTCTTTGACATCATGAACCAAATGCACACACGTGAAGGAGATTTTAAATTACGTATCCTTACATTCAAACCAGTGAGGAGACGTTACATCGAAGCCGTTGCAGTTTACGAGATCACAAATTCAGGTCGGGACCTGCAGGTCAGGATGGGACCTTGGGGGTCTTGAAACCTCGGAGGATGGGGATGTTGCAGCCTCCCCAGGGAGCGGTCCTTCCGTCCCTCTGCCCTCCTGGGGAGGAAGCTTTTCCTGTATCAAGATGTTGTGCTTTTGTGGAGCATGGTCCTTGAAAGCTCTAGAAATCACTGGGGAAAAAGGACAGTCCAGTGAAACTGGTGGATCTTCTGCCCAGTGTTCTCCTTTGGTTCCTTTTCCTGATGATGATGTTTTAAGCCTTGCTAAAGATAAAAGCAATCGGTCTGATAAAATGCGATGTTTCTGTTGAATTTGCAGAATATGTGGATCGAGAGAACCATCTATGTGACAGCCTATAAATTACCAGGGATTCTGAGGTGGTTTGAAGTCAAATCAGTTTTCATGGTAAGATCAGTTCAGCTTTATTGCGATTCCATGAAAGAATACGGCTCTCGTCCAGCCAGGGAGCATTTTTATTTCTGTATTTCTGTTCTGTGACCAAGCAATCGGTGGGGCTGTATCTGGGAAGCGGTGGAGTCACCATCACCATCCCTGGAGGGATTCAAGAAACGTGTCGATGTGGTGCTTGGGGACATGGTTTAGTGGGTTGGGTGGTGTTGGGTTGACGGTTGGATTTCATGATCCTTGAGGTCTTTTCCAACCTTAATGATTCTATGATTCTATGTATCTGCCATCTTAAGGCAAGGGAACTTGCTCGCTGAGGATGCTGGTAATTGACTGAGGGTGACTCAAGTAATGCATCTCCATCCTGAGAGCAGATGTGGGCTGAGTCTTCCAGGCCTTTAGGGCAAGGTCTGGTCAAGCGCTGGTTATAAAGTATTTCTGGCTTTCAGCAGGCGAGCCGTTAACAGGTTCTGGAGTAAGCCACATGCCTAGAATGAAGAAGGACCTGGGGTGATGTAGGGGAACCCCACCACATCAAAATGAAACTTGGCTGAAGTTTGGAAAAGAGGATTTGGGTATTATGATTGTAATTTATTCCAAATAGACCCTAAATGGAATGCATCGTTTGTCGCTGCCTCTTTTCTCTGCCTATCATTTGTGATTAAAGGTTGTTTTGGTTTCTTCTCCATACTTAGCTAATGTATACCCTGGCAACCTCACAGAGCAACTCCAAATTACACATCTCTCTGTTCTGCCATTTAGACTGTTTAGATAAGACATATCAATTTGAGATTAAATCATCCTTACGCAGCTGTAATTTTGAAGCAGCGATAAAAACATTGTTACCGCAGTTTTTAAATCTCTTGTGAGGCTTATTTTTAAAGGAAAAGAACAATTTGCGTATGATTAATTAAAACCTTTCTCATTGCTCCGTTGAGGTTATGTTGGCCAGTTGTATTTAGACGAACAGAAGTAATGCAGAAAATTACTATGGTATCTATAGTAACAGAATATGAATGTGATGTTTGACAGTAATTGGCAGCTGAACAAAACACATTGAATTTTTAATGAATTTTTGTATTTTCAATATAATCCTGATAGAGAAGATTGTATTTATCTTCATGATTGCAAAAAAGTGTTGTTTGTAAAGGCTGGCAAATCTGATGAAAGTCTCTTTTCCTTACGAGTTAAGAGCAGAGCCTGACAGGCTGCTTTATGCAGGCAATTTGTATACGCGCACCTCCAACGCTCTGCTTGTCGTGGAAACATGCATAAATCCTGAGAGAGTGCTTTCTGTAAGCTTTTTGTAAGTAAGGATTATATCGGTCACATAGCTGAGAAATGATACCAAAATGTAACTTAATAATACGTGGGAAAACGGCAAAGGATAACTTTTGACCTAGCTCTGGCGTAGTTACTAAGAAATTGGTGTCGACTTGCTTCAAGCTTTCTGTCAGCTAAAATTCTGGAAGTACGATCACGAGGTTTGCATCCCTGGGATGCTAAATTTTGATTATGGGTCCAGATATTATTGATGTTTCACTAAACGCGATGAATTAAAGTAGCTTTGCACATTTCATATTTTATTGATAGAACTGGAATATCTTTAAAGGAAGAGGTGAGATCATATCACCTCAGTACTGAGAGAGAAGGGAGTAATTTAATAAATGCAGGCTATTATGTTACATAACCCAGAGGAACATCCATGATTTCCTTAAATCTGTTTGCTTTTTAAATTCCTTCTGAGTACTTTTACCAAAACCTTTTCAATCTGTTCAGTATCTGCAAGGAATTTGTTGTACATATTCATTATTCTGGATCTGATTTGCTTTAGCTGGACACAAGTAGTTGCAGGGGAAAAATTTTCTGAGGCCAGCCAGTGAATTAGAAACTACATTTTGAATTATACTTGGTTTTAAAAAGTATAAATACTAATCTCTATTTTGTTTTGATGTTTAGTTTTTTGGTGTTGCAGATGTATCAGGAGTATATAATTTCTGTTTGTCGTGAATAGATTGTGTCGTGTCCAGGGTTAGCAAGCTACTTGGAACAAGGCTCAGCATTTACAAATGGAAATATTTGTAATAAATAGCTTTCAGTGAGGTCCAAAGCACAGTTTTTAGTAGTAGGATGGGGACTGGAGTCCTCCATCTGCTTTAAAAAAAAGATTAGAGGGAGGTTTATAAGAGTAGTAAAAGAAAGGAGAATGAGAAAGAAAGCCATGATTGCTGATACAGAAAAGCCAAAAAAAGATGTTTATCAGATCAATGAGCGCTAATTTCTGTAGATATTGAAGAGCTTCAAAAGCAATGGTTCATCAACAAATTACTGCATAGTTATCATCCCGTTAATACAAATGACAGAATCCTAAATTTAGCGTACGATGTTCGCAATGGTTCTTGCCGAATCAGATGTTGAACGTGGTCGTATTTTCCCAGTCCCAATTTCCCTCGTAGCACGTTCTGCTCTGATGGGTGGTCGTTGGCTGTCCATCGGAACCTGCTCTGCTCCATGGCCATGGCAGAACCCTTGGGCTCAGCACCTGCCTTCCAGAAAAATTCACCAAGCAGACTTCTTAAAATGCTAATTAAAACATCCTTGATGTAATCAGATGGCAGGTGTAAGAGTAACAACTCAAAAGATTTGATTATAAGTGGTTCTCAGAAACATGGTAAGCAACTGATAGCCAGGTAAAGTGCTGCTTTGTTTATGGAGCATTTATGTAAATTAGGGTGTAATCAAATATATACTTGCATTTTCCTCCCAGGCCTCAATTAACCTTCCTTTTCCATTCCTACTGCATCATTTTTTTAATGTAAGAAGGCTAAGTCTTCCAGCGAGGACTCTCTACCCTCTGGGTTGCTGCAAGTTAGTAATTTTTAGCCCAGTCACTAAATGTACACATTTTAGCTATATTTTAAATATTTTAATACTGTTTTTTCAACATGAGGAACTGTCATTCTGAAAGACGCAGTATCTGGGCATAAATAATAGCTGGAGATGAGTCAATTAAAATAAAGCAAGTTTTACCCAGTGTAAGAGCTATTTCACCCCATGAAGACATCTGAGGAGCTCTCTTCATTGAAGTCCGGGCTAAATGAGAAAGAAAATTTCTTCCTTCAGTCATCGGTGTTCAGATGAAGAAAGTGTGACCTCGTGGGAAAAAAACACAGCGGATATCTTAGAAGTCATCTCTTCAACATATTCAACTCAATTTCCTTGGAAACACACCAAAATAATCACGGCAAAAATATCTTCTTGATTTTTGAGCTGCTTAGGATTATGTTTTCCGTCAGAAAAGCCACATTAAGTTATCATTTCTTTCTTACTGTTACATTAAGCTGGATCTTCTTTGTACTGCTAAAACTCACCACCTCGTAATCTCCGATGTTCTCCATAATCCTCCAGAAACCTCACGTGATTCCTGTCGGAGCCTTTCTAAATGTTGTGCGGTTGCGTTGAGATGCAATCTGTCCTACAGCAGGGAAATAAATTCATTTAACTTTCTCCACTTATATTGATTATCATATCAGTTATCCCAGTATATAGATATCAAATATTTAAATGCCTGAAACCACCCTTTCTGTTAATGATTGCTTCATTTTGTTCTGAAATTCCTGAAATGTTCCTAATTGTGGTGCCTTGGTGGATAACCATTTCTTTGGCTGGTTAAAAACTCTGCTCCTTGATTAAAACCTCCTTTTGTTTTTCTTTTAGGTTGAAATCAGTCCACTGGAAAATGCGATAGAAACCATGCAGCTAACCAATGATAAGATCAATAATATGGTTCAACAGCATTTAAATGATCCAAACCTCCCCATTAACCCTCTCTCCATGCTACTGAACGGCATTGTGGATCCTGCAGTCATGGGAGGGTTCACCAACTATGAGAAGGTAACGTCAAAATTACCCATCCTGCACTTCTGAAGAACTTCAGCGACTAAACGAACCCATTGCAATTCTCTCCTTTGCATGAGTTTTTTAAAGGATTAATCAAATTATAATCTTCACTGCATGTTTTAGCTTTTACAGTTCTATGGGATAAGATATGAACATTGGGAAGCTGTGAACTCTGTATCTATTATTTATGTTGTGAATATTAATCATATAAAGCCAGTATACACCAACAACATATATTTTGTATCGTAAATGGAGGAGGTACATGCTGATGAACATGTTGCTGTATCCATCTGTTTTTAGCTTTCTGCAGCTCACACTCATTTCATCTACTAAAATTTCCTAAGCCCTGGGAGCTGCTAGAAAGACATTTCAGAGATGTGCCAAGTCCTCTGCTGGGTTGCCCATGAGATTTGGTCTTGATCACCATGTGCTCATCTGCCTGCTTCGCTGATCACGAAAGATGAATGTCTTCATCTGAAAACATCGTTAAATTCTGTATCTCTTTCCTGGATTTTCACTTTGTAGCTATTACTGCTATTTTGCAGAACTTTCGGTTTGATTCATTTATCTTTGCTGTAGGTAATTCTTCCGTGGTAGCAGATGATTCATTTCTGAACTAACTGCTCTTTTCTCTCTTGCCTAGGCTTTTTTTACTGAAAAATATATGCACGAGCATCCAGAAGATCATGACAAGATTGAAAAACTGAAGGATCTGATCGCTTGGCAGGTACAAAATTTTAAGTCAGGTTGGTCAGGGCCAACTGCTGTACAAAGACAGTTTAGTGTCATTCTTGAGAAAATCAAGATATTAAACTATTCACCCTGTGTTCACTTCTTTGCCATTTAAAGTTGTCTTGGAACTTGAGCTAAAGTTCATCCTTTCAAATCTGACATAATTTGTCATCTGACAAACCCGCCAGGAGCAAACATGGTCAACCTCTTTCTTTTCTTCTTTTTTTTTTCTTTTTTTTTTTGTAACGGTAATACAGTGAAATTTCTCATCTGTATCAAATGAGAAAATATTTTGTAATAATCTTAATTGGTATTATTGGCAATTTGGATTTGCATTTTAATTTTCTAAGGCTGATTCCAGAAATTCATCTCGGACAATAAGATGAAATGCTTAACCCTGAATCCTTCCTCCGACTTGCCCACACTGGGACAGTATTTCTTCCCATATTCACTTCTTTCTTCAAACAACATATTTTTCATTTATTTAACTTCCTATGTATACTTGCCCAGAATATTAAAAGGGAGAGTTGGAAAAATTACCTTGCATGCAAAATATTTAATAAATTCATCATTGTGAAACCTTTGCTTCATTTACTACATAACTCAACATGGTCCAAACCCATCAATGATTCATAAAGCTTGTGAAATCACCTGCTATTTTTATGATGACATGTTAGAGCAAAAATAATTTAAATGTAAGATCACGCAGGTAATATTTCATGGAGAGCGAATGGAACCCCCTCTTGGATGAAGAATTACATTTACACGTACCAAAGAATATTTTGCGGGACAAACAAGAAACAATTTCCATTTTATTCCATAGTCATATGCTGGACATTTTTCACTGGTCTCAAGATAATTTTATGATAACTAAAAAAAATACCAATATGACTGGAAATGTTTTTTCCCATAGAAGAAAGTGCATCATTGTGTTTTTATATTCAATTTTGTCTCTATAAAAAAAGGGAATAATTTACATTTCTATAGGTTTCAATTTTAGAGGTAGTAGAACCAAAGACACAGAATTCAAAAAAAAAAAAAAAAAAGATAAAAACTTGAGAAGACCATAAAACTATCACTGAATAAAAACACTTTTGGTCTGCAAAAAAAAATTATAGTTATGTATTTATTGTGAGCTTTTTACAGAAGATTAGATGTTAGGGGCTTTAAGTTGCATAGAGGAAAATAATTTGATCCCAGAAGACTAGCTTCATGTCAGCTCTCTGTCTTTGCCTCTGATAGCAATGCTTCAAATGAATTTCAAACATATTTTTCCTCAGCAAAGCTTCACTTTGGTGACATTTGTGTATTAAAATAATATTGCCATTTGAAAATATGTATGGCAGCTAATCACATTGTGTTTTAATTATTCAGTGGTTTTAAATACATCATTTCCCATCAGTATTGTCATTCTGGAACAATAGGACCCAGAAAAATAGAGAAAAGGGATCAAAATTTTTATTTTTATAGCTGAAAATTCTTTTCACTAAAAGGTCTGTCCATTTCATGGTGGAAATCGATGCTTTTAAATTACCTTAGACATTCCATATATGTTTAGTATATCCTTAGACTTACACCTCCTGTCAAATATTTCCATTTTCAGAAGGCGGGCAGCACGCAGAGATGGGCGCGGGGTGGGGAGCCGACGGCCAAATACCGGTGGGTGGCAGGAGGGGAGTTGTTACGGAAACTTTGGGAAGTGAGGCAATGGTCTGAATTCATCACGGGCTTCACAGTGATTGAAAGCAAAAATGAGTTTTCATTTTTCAATAATGTGGGTCTGGGAGTTTTGTAATCACACCGAGATTTTCTTTATGCTGGATAAATCAATCTGGATATATGAAATAGCAGCCTGACAATCACAGGATCAGCTGACTAGTTAAATTTAATTTTTTTTCTATCCCCTTACTTTACCTTTTTCTCCGTTGTGCTATGGAATTCCTGCTCTTCGGGTTATTATCCTTTTTATAATTTCTGTGAACTTTACGTCTACGTTTTTTTCTATTATTTTTTCAGATAAATATCATTAGTGAAGCAATGTTCATTTTTGTCCATCTTTTCCAGCTTAGAAAAAAAATGTTTCCATGCAACTACATCATTTCAAGATGATCTTCTATTTTAACATGAAGATAATGAAATGATTGATTGAAATGATGGTAATGAAATGAATGATTGATGATGTTAGTCACTCTGCGTTCAGCTAATGTATTTACAGCATAGCAAAACTAGTATGTCACATAAAAATCTTCTGCTAGTTCTACACAGCTGAAAGAATTGTAGCATATCAAACTTTTTGCAATCATATTTTATGATACCATTATTATGAAATGTTTTCCTTTAAGATGTAAGATTTTATATTAATTTTAATAATTCAGATGTCTGTAAATTCTTCATTCTTTTCAGCCAAGATCTTTTAAAAAAAAAAAAAAGAAAGAAAGAAAGAAAGAAAGAAAAAAACCTCAGGGAATCATTTTAAGTTGCGGTGGGACTTTATAGAACTTTAAAATCAACGAAGAATGGAATACATGCTGTCTTGAGCTGGTTACCTTCTCGTTCAGCTCTTATGTTTCTAGCTCAGCTGCTTCCGTGACCTTTCCTTTTTCTGAAATTCACCCCTCCAAAGGTGAGGGTGCTCTGCAAGGGCTTTTGAGATCAAGCCAATGGCAACCCTAACCATTGCTCCAAAACCAAATGTGTCATGGATGTGGCAAAATCCTGCCTGTCTCCGCATCCAATGAAGGTTCATAGAGGTTTAAAATTCAGCGTCACTCATCACCAGATTTCCCAGTCAATGTCTGGAAGGGATCCGTAGGAAGAATTTTGAAGTTAGTAGAAGAAGGTGAAGCAAATTGTCTGAAGATACTTTCTTTCAGTAGTTGATAAATGTTTAAAGGATTAAGCAGTCTTGGACAAGGAGCCCAGATAGCCTGACTCGGAGATCTCTCAGAAGTTCTGTACCAAAGCCACAGGAACTTTGTTAAATTCAGCTTCTGTTAAGGAATAGCAAGCCTTTCCTTCATGGTCTGTGGTTTCTGGTCTTTCATTCCCATCAAGCTGGTGCCTCCTCTTGCCTGTTCCTCCATCTCTTGACTCAACAGTTCTGCACTCGGAGGCCACCAGCCTTTAGGTGCTCACGTTCTCCCGACTCCAGCAGATCTTGGTGATCAACCCTCCTCTTATTTTGTTTCTCCAAGTGTCAGAATCTCTCCGCAACTGGCTGTGTAAGCTTGGTGTATACCAACAGTGAAACCCTACTTAGCTCCTTCAATTTGGGGCACAGAAGGAAGCACAGACCTTTTTTTTTTATATATATTTTCCCCTGGCTTGGGTATTTCCCTCCAAAAAATATCATTTGGTTCATATTGCTTGATTTTCTAAATTAGAGATTGTTGCTCCCTAGGACAGGCTCATTAGCACATTTTCTGCTTATAGAAATTATCTCAGAGCTGAAGCTTCAGACCCCACATGTACTTCATCTTGGTAATTTGATTTTTTTTAAAGAAACCATTTAAAAAGTCAGCAGGTTCTTTTAAATAAATGAGCCATTTGACCACTGTGGCCTGATAATGATGAAAAATTTGGAAATATTTATTTATTGAGAGCAGGGAAATTTTCTGATTTTAATGTTTTAATTTTTGTAGAGTGCAAATCCATATGACTATGAACAGAAGCGGCTACAGTAAAAAAAAATTGGCATTATTCTTAATTTCTCTATGTAGTCTTTTAGGAGAAGAAGCTGTGTCCATTTAAATAGAATCATCTTGATAAAATTTCTTGAGTTTATTCATCTGTAATTCATCTGTGTGTTTATTATTCTCCTTACTAATAAAGCTACTCCTTCTGATTGCTGCTCAGTCTTATTAGAAAAATCTGGTTTTAATCAGTATTATGATTTAATTATGAATTATTAAGAAGAAGCCTCTTCGCTTGATTGCTGCAGAGAATATCTAAGTTAGAATCACAGCACTGTGTGGGCTGAAACGGACCTTGAAGAGGAAATATTTTTCCTAAGCTGGAGGTAAAAAACTCTAATGGTATGTCTGCATAGCTGTGGGAATGAAAATGTCTCTCTTAAAACATTTTAAAAGGTCAGCTACACCTCCACACTATGAACTAATTATATAATCCAGTGTTGGCATGGATATTTTGTGACAGAAGCCTTGAAGATAAAAGATTATTTTCAGTTACAAAAGAGAATTAATTTGATTTTTTTCTCTTCTGTTTTGCTCCCAAAGAAAATAAAGTAATTTTTCTAAGGAGAAATGTGTAGTATATAAAACTAGGTTTTATTAATAAATATTGCTCAGCAATATATACGTGTCCAAGGATGTAGCTCTAGAAATGGCATTTCTTAAAGAAAACATATAAGTATTTTCTTCTTCAAGGTTTTATTCTTATGAAACTGGGAAAGGACTGATATTAATAACCCGGTGTGAGGGTCGCCGTTCATCAGTTTGCCATTTGAAAGTAGAGCGTGTATGAGGGCCTGTGAATATAACATCACAGGAATGTTTGTGCTTCTTGATTAAATTCAGCTGTGCCTCCAGGATGTGATTACTGGGCAGAACTATGGGTATATTCATTTGAAAGGGCTTTGGGTAACAGAGAAAAAAGGCAATAATGTATAACAGATTTTTAGATCCTTTTTTACTATGTTGTGCTTCCTATACAATGGGTGGTGATGATAGTGATGATGCTGATGGTGGTAATAATAATAATAATAACAATAATTGAGATCTTTCACTCCTCTTGCAGCATATGTGGGAGTCTTGCCCTAACCCTTCGCTTCGGAAGGACCCAGCAGACTGAAGCAGTGTAATTCTGTTTTCCAGATCCCGTTCCTGGCGGAAGGCATCCGGATTCATGGGGAGAAGGTGACGGAGGCGCTGAGGCCCTTCCATGAGCGGATGGAGGCTTGCTTCAGGCAGCTGAAAGACAAAGTGGAAAAACAATATGGGGTCCGAGCTGTTGTAAGTTACCTCCTGACTTTACGTTTCACAAATATGTGGAATTTCTTTAAATTACAGGCAACTGTATGTCTCTCTGTTGTAATTCCCACTGATTAAGTTTGATGCAGCATTGCCTGGTTGTTCTCAGTGGTCATCAAATTATTCAATATTGAGCAGATGCTATAAGAGTTATTCAGAAAGGCTTGGTACATTTATTTTCTAGCATGGGAACAATTTCTAAATTGCCTGAATCAGTTCCTTGAAAGTCAAGATAATTCTTCAGTCTTCCATTTTTAAGGAATTGGGGTTAAAAAAAAAAAAAAATTGCCGCTATAGCGTCTTGCCTACTTTGGCGCTACCCTAAATGAAGGCAGCAATAAATAGATTACTGCTACTTAATAAGATTTACTAGTGCTGGAGTTCATGCTTTTGTCATTCCAACAAGCTCTTTTCAGTTGCTGCTTCATCTTTAAGGCACAGCCAAGAATTTGGTGGCGTTTCCAGCGGGGTTTTGTTCTGCTTTTAATTTGAGCATTACCCATTGGGGAGGAAGGCCAACATACAGCCTCGTACTCGAGAATATAATTGACAACTCAGTCAAAATCCGTGCGGATTAGATGCTATTACATGAATCAGTTTTTAAAATTATTTAGAAACCCGAGGTGCAAGTGGTTAAAGTTGCTCTAAGACTGGCTGTGTGGAGCTGAAGTCCTCATAATAATATATTGAAGGCTGCCAGGGTGAATTTTATCTCTGTCTACTGGTCATCCTGACAGCTGTGTTGTAAAGGCAATAGAATTTTTAGGTTTATTTGTGAAATGACAGTAGTAGTTCAGACTTGCGTATGCAGTACATATCTTCTCACTGCTCCAGAAAATAAAGCACATCTATTTACCAGGAAAGACCCATACATCCTCTGAGGCAGAGGTAGCCTGCATATCATAGAATCATGGGATGGTTTGGGTTGGAGGGGCCCTTAAAGCCCATCCGGTCCCCCCCCCTGCCGTGGGCAGGGACACCTCCCACTAGCCCAGGTTGCCCAAAGCCTCATCCAGCCTGGCCTTGAACCCCTCCAGGGATGGGGCATCCACAGCTTCTCTGGGCAACCTGGGCCACTGCCTCACCCCCCGCACAGGGAAACATTTCTTCCCAATATCTCAATCTCCCCTCTTTCGGCTTAAATCCATTACCCCTCATCTTATTGCTATGTGTCCTTGTAAAAAGTCCCCCCCCATCTCTCCTGTAGCCCCCTTTCAGCACTGGAAGGTGCTGGAAGGTCTCCCCGGAGCCTTCTCTTCTCCAGGCTGCACACCCCCAACTCTCTCAGCCTGTCCTCGCATGAGAAGTGCTCCAGCCTCTGACCATCTTCACTGAACATTTCAGAGGATGGCACAAGCTCCTGGGAGATGTTGTCAGGGTAAAAGGCAGAGGTAGCCTGCATATGATAGAATCACAGGATGGTTTGGGTTGGAAGGGACCAAGATCATCGAGACAGTTTATCTCCCAAAGAGCACAGTGTGGTATCGTTTAGGACAATACACATTTTCTCCAAATTGGATTAAAGAAATACCAGAAATTATTTCCCACAGAAAGGACCGGTATTAAACCTTCTCGAAAAGCAGTGAATTGTTTTTAAGATTGCACAGGTCCACCTTCTGTCAGCAGAAATACCAGAAATTATTTCCCACAGAAAGGACCGGTATTAAACCTTCTCGAAAAGCAGTGAATTGTTTTTTAAGATTGCACAGGTCCACCTCAGCAGAAGCCATCTAAAGACAGAGGAAATCACCAGTAGGCCGTTAATGGCGGGGCCGTGGCTCGCCGGCCTGCACTTTGGGTGCCATCTTGTCTCCGTGCCTGGCTTTCCCTGGCACCCTGGGTGCCGATAAGGAGCTTGCACTGTAATCCCCTTAACTGCCGTTGAAAGAGAAAGCCAATTAGCAGATCCCAGCAGGGGAAGGACATGGTATCCAACAGCCGGTGCTTCCCTGCGAGTCAGCGGTGGCTTCCATGGGAAAAAAGGCCGAATTCTCGAGTGGCTTACGAAAATGCCACGTTGTGCCAGTTGGGCTTTTTCAGAGGTTCTGGAGGTGCTGCATCAATTAGAACATGCATTGAGGCAGATGTTACCTCATGGGCTCAGATTTTGAAGGTTATCTCTGCAGCCAGAAACTTAAAAACATCTGCAGTTGTGGTTTTCTCCTCGTTCCTGAAAACTCTGTGTCTAAAGTTGCTCACAGAGGAAATAGTGAACCCTCTTCGTGCCCTCCCTGCCTTCCCATCCTTAATCCTTCCAAGGCAAGAGTATCAGAGGGGAGCTCCACTACAATCTAGTCCTTAATAAATTAAGAAATAAAGGGTTGAGAAGTAGGAGGAAGAAATTACAACCATTAAAAGTTCTCCAATTTTACTTCTGCCTCTAGATGAACAGCAATCACTAAACTGGTTCTAAAAAGAATTAAGTGACTGAAATACACCTGAACAGCCTTAAACCAGCACCCTCTTCATCCTGTTCTGATTACGGTCCCTAATGGGTGCATACTGCTGGGTTTATGGGTGTTGCACTAATCACATCCATATAAACAGGGTGTGAATTTGGTTCCAGATTATCTCTGGAAAACCCCCCCAGACATTTGTTCTGAAGAGTGGACGATGCAGGATATGGTGAGGGAGGGAGCTTCAGTTTTCTGCTCAGAGAGATGCAAAGCATCCTGCTCGAATGATGCAGCAAGAAAGATGCTGCAGCAGGCAGGGCAGCCAGAATATGCTGAGTGACATTGTTCTCTGAGTGCCCAAAATCTCAGTGTAATGCCACTGGGGCATCCTGTTGTATTTTATGACAGGCCTTCCTTCAGAGATTCATTTCCACTTCTGTCTCTACAAATTACTTTTTTTTTTTTTTTTTTTAATGGGAACCCTGAGATCTTACGTGGAACGTGCCAGCCTTTATGGTATCCTTCTAAGCGGTGTTCCGTTTGTAGTCGTTCAAATCCCATCTTGCTAATGGATTTAGGAAGAGAAAAGTTCAAATAGTAGTTTATTCCCAAGGAGAACAGGAATAATTGACATTAATGATAGCTGCATGTCAGTCACTTCAATAATATACATTTACATCATTGGGGAGATGACTGGGAAGTCATCTGCAGGTGGTGTTATCTTTCTAATTTCACTCTACCCACCAGTAGGAATTGTCAGGGTTGATGGAGTTTTATCGCTTCTGTCTTCTTTGTACAAGGCCAATTTACCAGTAGTTGACAGGGTGGAAAATATACCTGTAATTAAACAGCATGAGATTCTTATTTGTTGACTGAAAGAGTTCAATTATTTTCTGCATATATCAGTTATTAATGACTAACAAAGCTTGTATAAATATTCAGAACTCTGAAAGTCTCTTGAAACAAAAACAATCTTTCATATATTTTCTTTCTAACCTAGATGTCACTCTGCAAATTGGCTCTCTTGACATAAAGTTCGTCTTAGTGTTTTCTTTTTCTTTTTATTTTGTTTTTTTAAAATCTCTGTTTCATTTAAATGTGCTGGCAGGGCAGTCACTTCAATTGCAGAGAGAGGTTTAAAAAAAAAATTTTACTGGTAAAAAGCTCTTTGTTAAAGCCCAGATGTAAACAAAGCATGTAAATTCCATTGAAGCAAATGAATTATTGGAAAATGTTCAAACTTACACATATTTCCTCTTAGTGCTTTAAATGAATTTTCCTTAGAATTGTTTCCTTTGTTGTAAAACACGATATATAATTAAATAATATAAAATTTAACGTGGAAGAAAAGCCATCATACCTTTCCACTTTTTTTTTTTTTTTTTGTACCCCGATGTCAACTACATTATGGTTTAAGAAGTAAGATCTTATATTTCTTTACTGCAGCTTTCGAGTCTGGATGATAGACGAGGCAGTCGGCCACGGTCTATGGTGAGATCCTTCACGATGCCGTCGTCTTCAAGACCCCTCTCCGTTGCATCGGTGTCGTCCATCTCCTCCGACAGCACACCTTCTCGCCCTGGCTCAGATGGGTACGTAAGAAATATCTCTGTAAAGCATGATTTGCTATGCAAATCAGTAGGTTTTTAGGATTGTTACCAACCTGGTCCAGATCTCAGTGTTACTCCTTCCCGATCCTTCTGTCTCCTGTGTTTGCCATGGTGTCTGTTTGATCTCATAAGAACTGTGGTGTTTTTTGGTTGGGTCTTTTCCCAGTGTATTTTATTCCAGGTTTGGTTCATCATAATACCCCATCAACATTACTCTGACACAACGGTATGAGTAACTAGTGTGGAGTGGGGATGGTGCTTTAAGTAGCAGCCAAATATTGGCTAAAACCCCCCAACCTATATAGACATTTATCTCAAGATATATTCCTTGTCCTTTTTCTTAACCAAGATAAATGTAATGCTCTTCTTTATGCTCTTTAAAACAAAGTTAAACAAAACCCCCAACCAAAGAGGAGATAAATTATCCCCTTTTAAAGTATTGCAAATGTAATAGTTCAGAAGTGATCTTTTGCAAAGCCGGTGATGAGACGTGTGTTCATCCGACCCTGCCGTGGCTAACAGGTGGAGTTTGGGAGGAGGAAGGGATTAGCCAACTGCTCAATCATTTCTTCTCACTTTCACTGCCAGAGGAAAAGCTGCTTAAGGCAAGATTGTACTTTAAGACTTATCAAGATATTTCACATGAGAACTGGGAATTCTGTTGATAAGCCCTGTCTCACAGTCACATCCCTCAAAGGAGCTAAATAATCTGGTTTTTTTCTGAGGTTTCCATGCAGCCTCAGAAGTCCCTTCTCCCTCTTCCTCCCCCCCAGGCATTCCCATAATCCCAAAATTCAATATTTGACCAAGGCGGCTGTTTTTTTAAAGCCTCCTGAAGGGCTGCTAACTTCAAAAGATGTGCTAGAAACTTTAGTGTCCCTTGTACACCTTCAGAGGGAGTTATTACCTGAGGAGAGAGTAAAAGCATCAAGTAAAATTAAATCCAGCACCAAAGGACCAAGACAATGCTTACCTTGATTGCAATCGGGTTATATACCCACTGGGAAGAACTGCAAACAGAGCGCAGTTCAGCTCTCATTATGTTACCCCCTAGAACATATACGTGGTGAGTCAGGCTCATATAAATGTAGGACAGCAGAGACAATAATGCGTTTTGACTAATTCATCCATAAAAGTTGTCTTGCTGGAACTTGGGGGTAAATACCATCCCAGGTTAGTGGGCAGCTTTATTTTATCTTGGAAGAAAAATACTCATTCTTACCCCACCTGCCTCTACCTCTTGTTCTTTTTCCCTTCAAAATCATGATATGTATTTTTCTTTCTTCATTGGGTGCTATTTTCTTAAATTTCACCTCTCCATATGAGCTTTGTTGTAGTAGGTGTCACTTAGCAGTTTGGGAATATCTTATGTGTCCACTCAGTATATATATTAAAAAAAAAAAATGACAAAGATCACGGTGCAGCCTGCTCTGAGCCTGGGGCAATACAGCTGTAATACATGTGATGAAAATATAATGAACAACTGTCATCACTGAGAAAACCTGAAAAAATGGTGCTCATTTGCTTGATCAGTGGAGCAGGAGAAGAAAAATCATCAGATGTAAATAACATAATGAAAGACCTCAAAAATTCTAATGACTGTGAAAATCATGTGGGTGGTTTGTCATGACTAACTTGGAAGAGGTTCACCCACTTAAGTACCTGTAGTTGATTTGGTTTATGGTCACTTGTCCTCTCCTGCCTTCCATTTCCCCTTTCTTCATATGTTAATTCTGAAATTAGAAAAACAATTAAAAATGGAGCAGACAGACTGTCTTCCCCAGATCACCCGGCTTCTATTTTATGCCATCTCCAGCTTCTCCTCCTTTGGAGCTTTTAAACAGTAAAAACTCCAAGCAGACGTTGATGTAGTATGTGTTTTACAACTCCCAACTCTATGTATAAATAAAACCCTGACTTGAAAAAAAGGACCTTGGGTTTATTCACTGCTTAAAATGGGACTTAGAAGTACAAATCTGAGCACTTAGAAGCAGCGGTTGGAAGCGTGGAGGTCCCAGCGTGCCTGTGATTTGCCATCTGTTGAAAGTCCTAATGGACTTGCAGTGGGAGTGTGGCATGCGAGCCCGTTTTATCACCGATACGTTGCGTACAAATAATTAATAGAACTAATAATTGTAATGCCTGGAAGCAAAGCAATTAATCGTTCTCTGAAGAGTGGCAATTCCTCTTGTCAACCTGCCATCAGCCCGCGAGGCGGCTGTTGCTGCCCTCCAGCCTAGAGGAGCCCGGCAGAAGCGGCTAAAATGGGCAATACAGGTGGTTAAAACACGGTGTTGGGAGAGCTGTCAACCGATCCGGGCTTTGTCACTGGTACGCTTTGTGGCCCCGGACAAGTTATTGCCCTGACTTTCCCTGTCTGTAAAATGGGTTGAAAAAAACTTGAGGTTTTGGCTTCCAGCCGATGTGATTTTTGGGGAAGTGGTTTGAGCATCTTTCCATCAAATGAGCTAACTTAGGGCAAGAACTGAAGGGCCTTTTGTGCTTTCAGTCAACAAAAAAAAAATAATCACAATTTTGGATATTGCTGCTAATGGAGGTAATTAGGATAACTTCACTGCGAATTGTCCGAAATGTGAATCCTCCAGAATTTCCCATGCATGCATCCTCGGGGCATTGTAAATACTTCTCTAATATTGAAAAGTAAGCTGGTTGCTTTCTTTGGGAATTTTTGGTTTGGTTTCAGTTTTGTAATGTGATGATTTGAGACATCCTCTTAATATCCATCAGTGTAATTTTGACTAGGGTGTTTTAGTAGTTTGTTTATAATAAAAGATGAATTATAAAATACTTTGTCTAGCTAAGAGCAAAGTATCTCTTTACCTTTTACTTAAGGTAGTCATTAAAAAAATATGCCATAAGAGAGATTCCTTTGAATTAGTGAAAATTAACTAAAAAGCATTCTTATATTACTTGGGATAGTGCTTTCCCTATCAAATAAAAACTCTTCAAAAAATTCAAGTTTTCCTTTAAAAGTTTAGTGAACCCCTAAAGATTTTTTCTTTTGTAACCTGAAAAAAAAAAAAAAATCATGGACTGTAAAAATTGCAAACGTACACACACAGGGTGTTACTATGGACAGGAATGATGCTTGTGTCTGTGGTTAAACCTCTATACTTCATGCTTTTGTGCAATGTATGGGTGTTGCCTTTGCATTAAGGGTGATACCGTTTGCTTTTCTGGGAAGCAGAACTGTAATTTTGATGAGTTACATGGAGGAGAAAATGATTTATGTTACGCATGTTCAACAGAAAATCATTACACCTCTGCAAAACAATTTTGAGAAATCATCTTGTTTCTCCACCCCAAAAAAAAAAAAAAAAAAAAAAAAAAAAGTCCTGGAGGAAGTTTGGCTTATTTTTTAAAGAAATCCTTAAAGCCATTGTAGACATGCCTCCAAGGTGCAGGGGGTCTACATTTACAATTGCACAATTACCTGCACTCGTATAGCGCTGATTTCCGCTGGAATTTCCAGGCGGCACGCCTGCCATGGTGGCCCAGCACATATCATGGGAGTGCTGGATGAGAAACTCATTTTGATGTAAACCCACATCCGGTGAAGCTCAGGAGTTCCTGTAGCTGTAAAGCAGTAAGTTTAGTACAGAGCAGGGAAATCGGTGGTGCTGGTCCTTGAGCAGTCCTGCAGTCAGTTTTATTGTAAGCCCATTACGGTTGTTATGGCCTTCTGCCCCATCCTTTTCTCTCTAATGAGTTTTCCTGGATTAGCAAGGCATCGTTACCTCAAGTGAGACGTTGGGAAATATGTAAATGAAAATTAGGTGGTTTGAAAATAGTATTTTATCGATCTAACAACAATTTTCTTTAGGTTTGTGCTGGAGCCCCTCCTGCCCAAAAAGATGCATTCTAGGTCTCAAGATAAATTGGACAAGGATGACCTAGATAAAGATAAGAAAGAAAAGAAGAAGGAGAAAAGGAACAGCAAGCATCAAGAGATATTTGATAAAGAATTTAAATCTACTGATATTTCTCTGCAGCAGTCTGAAGCGGTGATCCTTTCAGAAACGGTAACTTTATTAGCAAGTGATGCTTTATCTAATTCTAAGCACTGTTCTTTCTCTTTTTTAAATAAAAATGTTGATTTTTGCGATTTAAGTTTATTTTTAGACCAAAAATACCTCTAAGGGAATATGCTATGATGTTAATATATGTGATAATTAATCACCTCTCATGCGAGGACAGGCTGAGAGAGTTGGGGTTGTTCAGCCTGGAGAAGAGGAGGCTCCGGGGAGCCGTCCCAGCACCTTCCAGCGCTGAAAGGGGGCTACAGGAGAGATGGGGGGGCTCTGGATCAGGGGGTGCAGGGACAGGACGAGGGGTAACAGGTTTAAGCTTAAAGAGGGGAGATTGAGATGACATCTGAGGAAGAAATGTTTTCCTGTGCGGGGGGTGAGGCAGTGACCCAGGTTGCCCAGAGAAGCTGTGGATGCCCCATCCCTGGAGGGGTTCAAGGCCAGGCTGGATGAGGCTTTGGGCAACCTGGGCTAGTGGGAGGGGTCCCTGCCCATGGCAGGGGGTGGCACTGGATGGGCTTTAAGGTCCCTTCCAACCCAAACCATTCCATGGTTCTATGAAAAATACAGAATTTATTTACAATGTAAAAAAAACATGGTATCTTGTAGGAAAATCTTGCCAAAAGCTATATATGACTCTTTGATAAAAAGAACAGGTTGTATATCCTAAGTAAAAAAAATACCACAATTTCAGTAGCCTTTTGGTTTTATGGATCCCAGTAGATCGTGTTGGGTTTTCTCATCTTTCAGCTGACTACTGCAAGATACTTTTTGGTGGAAATGTTACAAGGTCATGTGGTGCATGGCAGGTACATACTCTTGAAAGGCTATTTTGAGCAGAAAATCGTAAGCAGTTCCACTGGTGGCTGTGTATAAGAATATTAACTACAGGGCATATCTCTCTTAAGCCCTCTCTTCTTGGTGTATATTTAATTCAGTGAAACTGTCCTAAAGGCTTAGGTAACTTCAGAAGTTTTAGCTCGGAAATTGAAAGCAAGAGAGTTTTAAGCTGGAGCAGCGAGTGCGTGAACTAACTGTAACCTCCAAATCTCTGCCTGGACACCTGTTTTGAGGCCAGTAGTTTAAAACTTGCCTTCCAGAATGAAATGTCATTTTTTTTTTAAGAATTTGCACAAGTACTTGTGGAGCCGACTTTTAACTCGTCGGAGTCTTTCAATGGTGGCTGTGTCATCTACGTTGGACTTTGGAAAGGATTTATTTCTGACCTGTGGTCGCTAGATCCTTTCTGTTTGGTATTTGTAGCAGAATATTACTTCGACGTTCAGCCATAGTTCATTTGTTTTCTGGATTTGCTGCTTCTTTTCCATCCTGAGATGAGCTAATCTCTCAGATGTGTCTTCTGACATCTTGGAAGATCAGAGTTGTTTTGTCCGATGTAACTACTGCGTTTTATAAAGAAAAAGGCATTTTGATTTCTCTTGCATTAGGAGCTTGGAAACAGAAAGTTTACTAGCTTAAAAAAAAGATTATGATGAAATGGAGGGGGGGGGAATTAAGGATTTTTTTTTCCAGAAAAGTTGGAATCCAGATTTGAGTAGAAATGGAAATTAAAATAAAGATTTAAAAGAGTTTTTAAAGTGAAATTTTAGTAATAAACTCCTATGCGTTACTAGATATTGTATTATAATTACGGGATTCATCCAGGTGTCATCACAGTTTCAGATATTCACCCCCCCACACAGACATCCTCGCACACACTTCTCTATTGCCTGACAACACTCGTATTCTAAATTATTCTTCACCCACCACAAGCAGGTAGTTATTGGTGGTTTGCTTCCACGAGGGAAGGATGCATCAATAACCTGATGTATGAATCTGTTCTGGATCCTGCGGTGTTCGCTACTAATTGGTTTGTGCGACGTAATTGCAAGCATGATACCGAATTTACAGAGAATATCAAGTGAGAGGCACAGCAGGCATGTCAGCCAGCAGTCCTTCCCATCTCTGCAGAGCTTCTGCTACTCTTTTTCAAAGGTGATGTTGTCTAATGAGATGAGTCTTTCCATTACTGCGATGGACTTTCTTATATAGAAACTTGTTGGGGTTTTTTTTCCAGTCGAATCTTGATGGAAGAACATGGGGAGATTATAAAACTGGAGAATTATTTCATAGAGCTCTTGCATTTTCTTCCAAAAGGAGCATTCAGAGGCCTTTTTGTCTAGTTGTATGGCTTAAATACTTTTTTCCAAATTTCACAGGACTCATAATGAATCTATTGACTGATCAAAACCCAAGCCCTAATTACAGAGATCTTGCACTACTGTGATCTTTTCAGAAGATAAATTAAGCACTTTGGTATGTGAAGATGATCAGTGATGTCTTTGTAGTTTTCTAGAGATTTAGATCTTCCTTTAAGTATCACTAAAACTTCTTTAACATAAATTCTCATTGTTAGTTCTTTGATTCCATGAGCTGATAGCAAACCTAAGACTGAAGCCAGGTAGTTAACAGATCACTTGAAAGCTCGTGTAAGAAATGAGAGTAGCAAGCTGTACATTTTATTGATTTAGTGACATCTAACATCATTCACGATTGATCTTGCTTTCATTAGACCAAAAAAAATTAGCAATGGCTTCATTATGGATTAGTGATCTCCAAAGAGTTCATATTCCCTAGTAGAACCGTGATTTATATGAAGCTTTAAGAAGAGGACCAAGCTTTAAGAGGACCAATCTTGTCAATCACAGAAGAAGTTAAAATTTATTTGAGATAAGTAACTCCAGACCAGATTAACTTGGGAAATTAATTCCAGTTGTTGTTTTTTCTCTTTATACTGGTATTGCAGGTTCCCTAATCAATTAGTGTATTTTCCTTAGTTGCTTTTTTATAATTATATGCCTCTCAGAAAGTAATTACTGTGCTTACCCATTCTACTAAAATATGTTTTAAA
This sequence comes from Pterocles gutturalis, assembly GCF_000699245.1. NCBI lineage: Eukaryota > Metazoa > Chordata > Aves > Pterocliformes > Pteroclidae > Pterocles > Pterocles gutturalis. Next base: position 93,122 of record NW_010125907.1, on the reverse strand, counting down.
ATGTCTTGAAAGAGGAAGCCTTTGGAGTCTTTAGGACTTGAATTTTAGTATCAGGCAAATTTCTAAAAGGTTACCCTGAGGTCTTGATGAACGTTCACAAAAACGTCACATACTTTATGGTCATTCATTTCTCATGGAAGGATCGCAGAGACACAGACTTTTAAGCAAACTCTTTTAAGGTTTGTTTTCTGAAAATAAAAGGAAGCACTCATACCTTCTTTTCAATTTGTACTTCACAACACACTTTTTAAAAAAACATTGTGAAGTGACGAAATTCTGGAAAAAAAAAAAAGCAAGAATTGCTGCTAACATTTTGGGTTTTGTCATGATGCAGCACCTTGAATGTAATTCCCTTCTTAACTTAAGGCTGCTGCTCCGTTTTCTGTGATGTCCTGGAAATAAGAAAATCCCTTTCTTCACTGCATTTACTAGAAATACAGCAGCTGCTGGATGGGTAACAACAGCAGAGCTCAGTATTAAATTTGGTAAAATGAATCACCTTAACAAAAGCATTAGTTGCCCATCAGATTGGAAGTGTCATTTCAGAGTTTCTGATGGAAAATTTAAATGGACTACGAAGCAGCCAGAGCAAAACAATAAGGATATTTCAGTGAATTAAATCTAAGCGCAAACATGCACTGTCAAGAAAGCATTTCTGGACACATGATGTCTTCCTAAGAGGGTTTGACCATGCAAACAATTACAGAAATAAATTGCAAAAGGGAAGCAGAGCCTTGTGAGAAGAAAGAAAAGATTGTAAATGGTGTGTAATCTTGTGTAAGGATATAGACTTCCTTAGCTGTTATTAAGCAAGTGTTTGGGGAATTGACTCATTGCTTCAGAGAAAAAAAAAAATGCCAGGCTGCAGGCCAGTATGTGTTTGTACGCGTGCCGTGCTGCAGTGAAACAACGGGGATTTTTGCTGGTTTTGTCCCTGCGTAGATCAGCCCGCTGAGACCACAGAGACCGAAAAGCCAAGTCATAAACGTCATTTCAAGTGAAAGACGTTTCTCCGTCTCTCCGTCGCCTCCCAGCTCCCACATGACGCCACCCCCAATAACTCCGCGGACAAAACTTTCTTTCAGCATGCAGTCCAGTAAGTCTTTAGATTTAATTAAATTTTATTTTCCTCCAATATTTTGTGCAAAATAACTTCTGGTGGGGAGGTGGGTTACCTGAGCATTGCATTACATGTTGGTTTGGGTTCTTGGAGTTAGTCTTTTTGCCATCACCATGGGATTACTTGCAGGAACAAGAATGTATGTCTTAACATCATGCTCCTTGCATTTGACAGCAAAAATTCTTCCAACCTTTTTCAAAAACAAGAAAAATCGTGGCATTGAAAAAGTTGGGTTTTTGTTGCTTTGTTTTAATGATTTGAAATTGTTGGCTGCAAACACATGGAAGAGGGGTAAAAAACTGCAGATCAATGAAGTATTTCCATTACATAGTCAGACGCCCAAGACAAGTATTTTGACAATGGGGAATTCTCTCCTTTCTTTACAGTTTTGATAGCCAAAAACTGCTACTATGCTAAAAACTGGAAATACAGACAAGTAGAGTGTATTTAGTCCTGCAAAAAATAGTCTTTGAAATGGATTATTTCTTCCTGTATACATTTTATTAGACCTAAATTGATCTGTTTTTTTTTTTTTTTTTTTTTTTTTTTTTTTTTAAGTATCTGAAACTATCATGGTTTGGTGAGAATATTTATGTCTATATGCTAGAGATTTACGGGTGTTATGGAAAATAGGTTCAGCTTATTGAAAAATCTGTGGAACTTGTCCATAATCATGTGAGGAGTTGTAGTGATAAATTTTAAGAATTCGGCAGATAAAGGAGTTACTTCAGTGCATAATTTGGCTAAAGCAGTTAGTGGGTTGCTAAGCAATACTGCTTGCTTGTTAGCTGGCAGTTTAGGAGAATGGAGTGTAAAATTTGGTCATTAGGTTAAGATGGGGAAAAAAAAAAAAAGTGATCTCTTGCCAGCCCAAAGATATTCTCAGTGGCACATGTCCAGTAAGGAATAAATATTCAGAGCATGCTCATCTGATGAAACACCTTGAATAATGATAGCAAACCAGAAATGATGAGTAATTATTTGTAGAGTGACTTAGTAGAGTACATTTCAGCTGAATTGAGCAGGAGAAAATTAATAGATCTGTAGCAAACAGATCCTCTTGCAGCGCGACTGAAAATTACTGAAGTTTGTGTTTGATACCTATTTCTGCAGTAGGGTAGATGACTCCTGGTTTTTGTGAAACTGTGTGAGATATTAGCTAGGCAGGGCAAATAATTTTTTTCAGAGCAGGACACAGTTGCACAAACAGTTGGTGACCATCCAGGTTGCTCGGAGGATTGCTTATGTTAAAGTCGAATTCCCTTCGGACATTGTTTCCTCTGCAGCTGTAGTAAAAATGTTGCTCACCTGCCTTTCCATGGATCTTCCAAATGTCAAACCTAAAGAAAAAAGGGTTTGTGTAACTCATACCAAAATTTGTCTTAGCGTCTTCTTCATACCACCTATTAGTCTACATCTAATCATAGAATCATTAAGGTTGGAAAAGACCTCAAGAATCATCAAGTCCAACCTTCAACCCAACACCACCTAACTCACTAAACCATGTCCCTGAGCACCACATCTACACGTTTCTTGACCACCTCAAGGGATGGTGACTCCACCACTTCCCTGGGCAGCCTGTTCCAATGGCTGATCACTCTTTCAGGGAAGAAATTTTTTCTAATATGAAGTTAGTAGATATCATAATGTCATGTGAGATCTAAAGATGAAGCATTCAAGGCAGTTAAATCCATTGTATCTTTATACATAGATATAGAACATGTAGTTGTCGATGACGATGTACATCAAGGAGCTGTTTTGTGAAGTTTACGGTCTCAAGTGCCTGTGATCTTTAGATGTACAATGTGTCTGGGAAATTAATACGAAATGAACAGGGAAGTTCATTCTCAGCATCAATGTTTAGTTACAAATGCATAGTTTTGTTTTCCATCTGGTTACACGTGTGATGGCATGACCTTAGCAGAAGTAGATTCGGATGGAGATATGTAAAGGAAAGTATTCTGAATGTTTGGGGAATGGAGAAACCCTTTATGTGTAGAAAAGGAAGGATGAAAAATGAAAAGGAAGGATGAAAAACAAAAGCAATGAAAAAAGTGATGAGAAATTCAGGTCTTGGAGGACAATCAACACTTTTCAGCCTGATGTAGAAGAAGCTACTGAAAGTTTGAAGTCCCAGGATGGAAAATGTTCTTCTTCATGGCGTAGTTGAAAGTTCAAGAGAAAGGACAAAGAGTAAAATTATGGTTTTCAGTGACAAATCAATACAGCCACCTTGCCGTTAAATTGTGTTAGTGAGAGGCCGTTTGAGAGAACAATAAAAGGACACTTTTTATAAGATATTGATAGGAACCTTGCAATAAAAATATCTGCATAAACAAGTCCTCCACTTGTTTCACAAATTACCCCGGTAAAATAAAAATAACTTTTTTTTCATTTCCTAAATGAAAACACTTCCCTAATTTATCAAAAATAAATTAAGTTTCTTATCTTGTAGAGCTCACAGTGGGTTTCTCCTGTGTTGAAATGACTGAATTACCTTGAAATACACCGTGGGTGGATTTCTACACAAAACCCCATGTATCACTCAGGCCTTAATAAACTTTATTGTCCCTCAGGCTGTTCGCCTTTACAGCACGTACCTGCTAGGATTTATCTGCTAAGAAAAGGGAACTTTCTACCCAGGAAACAGTAATAATAAATGCTCTGTACTTTCTTTTGCGTGGTTTTATTTACTCAACAGCAAATGATTGCTCATTTATTATAGTTACCTGGAATTGGAAAGTTTTTGAGAGAGATGTAGTTAATTGTAAGCTTTCATTTGTGCATTTTATTAACAAGAAGCTTTTTTTTTTTTTTTACTGGGAGAAAATAAATAAAGCTCAGGTCTGTTGTATTTTCTTAGTGCACTCACCAAAACTTCTAGTGTGTGTTAATGTACAAGGTGTAAATGCAGACCTTACAGATGAGAAAAAAAATATTTTTTGCTAAATAATGAGTATTTTGGTGTGGAATCTGAAGTAAAAATTATTTTATATTAAAAAGAGGGGATCATTCAAGTATTTTGAGCATATCCTAAAAATTAGTCCAAAGCAGCTCCACAGTGCATACTTCCCATCAATGTGGGGTTTGGTTCAGTTGTTCTACTTTTTTTAAAAATCCCTCATTAGATGAGCTGCAAATAATTATAGAGGCAGTGAAGAGTGGACAAATATACCGCCTGTGCGGCGTTATCACAGTATCAATGCCATAAGAATTGGCACAGGTTGGTTCTTTGGGTTCGATTCAGTTATTGAAAGAGTTAACTCAGTGTTGATTTTTACAGATCTGGAGCTGAACGGTATGTCCAGCTCCGACATACCCGACGTCCCTCCTCCTCTGCCGCTCAAAGGAAGCATGGCCGATTACGGGAACCTCATGGAAACTCAAGACTTGATCAGCCCAACGACATCCCCTCCTGCCCATCAAAGGGTGAGTCCCAGAGACGATGATCGATGATCGTTTTCTGCAATTTGCTTTTCTGCTTTGCGCAATCCACGGCAAGATGTAATCCAGAGATTTCTGCCATTCCAACCAACCAGCTGGAGCGTGAGGGAACGGCATCGCTCAGTGGGACCAACCTGAAGGGAGGTTGAATTCATTCTGGTGGAGAAGACTAAGCCAAATGTTGTTAGCTATGTTGGGAAGGGAGCTTAAACCGACAGGATATAGTCTCAGCAGCAAATTAGATTTAATAGCCTTTCAATCCTGTCTCAGGAAAGGAAATAAAAGCTGTACCTGACATCTTTCCTTTCTGGAGCACCGTTCTGTCGACATTCAATTGCCACTTATTTCCTAGAGGCAAACACACGTGCCCCCTTGGAGGGAAGGAGCTCAGAAACACTCTTCATCATCAACAGGATTTTCAGCTTTCTGAAGAAAATACATTTTTTTCAACTTTATATCCTGTATCCTGGAAGCTTTTAAAAATAATTTGGTCCTTTTCTTTAAAGCAATACTTTTGAGAAGGACCATTTCTTTCCTTTTTTGAGAAGAAAATGCTTAAAGAGGTTTTCTTTTCATTGACTTTGAAATGCATAGCTTTGGCCAAGCTGTTTTGCTGTAGAAAAAATTCTCAGCAGTAATGATTCTTTTTTGTTTGCAGACATATCTTCCAGGATTTCTCTGAAGTTCATCATTCAAATGAAATTCTGTTGAGTAATTTGCTTTTCAGTAAATTTCAGCCTTAGAGAAAGCATTTCTAATCTCAGGAGGGATTTTTTTTTAGTCAGGCAAGAATTCTGTTTTAACTCTGGGAATAGTTTTATTTAACACAGACTGTCAAAGTGCACACCAGTGCACAAGCCTGGCTTTTTCCACGGCTGAAAAAAAAAAAAAAAAAAAAAAAAAAGAAAAAACAGATAAAGTAAATTCAGGAATGTGACTAGTGTTACTGAAAACACAATGTTTTACTCAGTATATGCATATATTGAGAAATTATCTGTTCCCATCTTCTCTTCCATAGTTTTTCCCCATGGTTGGATGGTTTTAGTAAATATTTTCACTTAAATTTTTTTTTGAACCATTTTCCTCTAATTTCCACCAGAGTATATACTAAGCTCTTACGCGTTTCCCTGACTTCTCTCTCAGGGGCCAGCTCTCTCTTGCCCTGAATACAGACCTCTAAGTGGAAAATTATAGAACATACAGAAGGGCTGCCAGGAATTTTGTCTAAGGAATCAATCTTTATGAAGAAACCTGAGAAATTCAAATTAGGTTTCAAATGCCTTGAACTCCTTTCTGTATGAGCTCCAGAGTAGTAAATTCATTTTGTATGATGTACTATAAGTTTTATGTCATAGTGGTAGCTCAGGGTTGCTAATGTGAGTTCAATTTTTAGCTAAAGAGTGTTAATGAGATGATAAAATATATGATGAGAAATAAAATCCCAGTGGCTGGGTTCCTTTTTCCCTTCCTTACGAGACAGTTTGAAGGGGTTTCCACTCAGTGGACAAATGCTAAGATATGTACTGTACCACTTACAAATGCCATCACAATGTGATGGTTAGAGCCCAGACCTGAAGAGGACTTGGGTTCCAGCCTTGGTCTCATTGCTGTTGAGGACGTGACCTTGCAGAGCTCCTGTACCTGCCATGAGCAGGGTTTCTGCATCATTAAATGGAAATTCATAAAAATAGTGCTCCCTCGGTTTTTTTGCAAAGTTTTATTCAGGTCTTAATATTTTTTCTCTTTACAGTCTTCCCTGCTCAGACTCATTTCTTAAAATTTTCTTTTGTAATTGTAGAACTGGACCCCATTGTTTAACATCCAGTGTTGAAGGGCCCCAGGATTTAAGCGTACCTTAGAAATGCAATTCAACCATCATCAAAATTTTCTTCAGCATCTTATAAACTTTCCAAGGCAAGGGAAATACAGTTTCAAAGTCTGCAAAATGGATCTAAAGCAGATTTGTCACAAAGCCACACGTATTAGTCTTAGAATTAATTTTAGAAAGGGCGTCTAGTCTTTTCACAATCACTCTGTGCGTTTATTTCGTCAGGCTTGTAGGAAGGAAGCTGTTAAAGAACATAAAGAAAATGAGTAGTTCTGGGCACGAAAGATCAGATGGGTAAATTCATATTACTGCTGTGATTAAATCCCACTCCGCAGTTTTTAATGTCTTGTGTTTCATGGGTCAAATAGCTACATACTAAATAACTTCATAACTCTCTGCCTAGTAAATTGATCATCTTTTAAGTTACACGTGCTTTGTATCAGTGAAGAAAAATCCGTAAAAAATATTATAGATAAGATTATCTTAGTAGCTTTCAAACTGGAAATATCTCCTTGTATGTGAAATTATTACATGGTTCACTCTGGTTGTCTTGCACTCGAGTTCTGAAAAGCAAAAAAACACTCTTGTCAACTGAAAAGCATGTAGTGATAAATGCATCAGGAAATAGTTCAAATCAATCAGGCAATAGTGTCATTTAGTGTCTGAGACAGCAATCTTAGGTTATTTGGAGTCCCCTGTTAACTTGGTCTACCTTAAGTCTTTTATCCAAGTGATCACGTAATTATCATTTTCTGATTGTCCTCTTATTCGTTGTTAACTGCGATAGCCCTATATATATTTTCTTGCACTGTATGATTTGTTCTGCTAAAAACGTTCTTAATAATATATGGGAGCATAAAAAAGGAAGTCTACAACTCCAGCAAGGATTATTATTACATCAAGGGATTCCTTTAGGCACTTTTCATTCTTTATGGGTTCATCTGTACCCTTGCATACAAATCAGCTGCCTGCTTAGTATTCACAGCGAGAAGGGAAACTCAATGAAAATAGACAAAGGAGCACTTCCATTTGTAATATCGGCTAGAACACTTACTAAGCATCAGATAATGGTTTGGATGAGAAGATCTCCATCAGTCTGGTGTGGATGGAGAACTTGGCAAGGAGGGTGTAACGCGAGGACTGGCATGGTCTGTGTGGCTGATGGTGCTTATTTTAACTGTCTGGGATCCTGTTGCACGAGGAGCATTCACACTGCTTATCTGGATAGAATAGAAGCCTCTGAGCATCACTGTGCCACCTCCTCAGGACCCCCACGGCTGGCTCAAGGCTTGTCGCCAGGTCCCTTCCTACAGCAGTGGGAGGGCAGTTGGTAGCAGCATCGTCCCATGGAGATGTTGGAAAAAGGGAAATTGGAAAAAGTCCATTATTAATCCATTATAATAAATTAGTTGACTTTGTGGGCTGCATTTGCTCACAAATGGAAATAAATGTCTCCTCTGCTGTCTGATACTCCAGCTATTCTAAAAAAAACATCTTTGACCAAAGGCTTTCCATGATATGTAGAAGGACAAAGACAAAATAACCAAAAATTTGGGTTTTATTTACCATCTGGTTATTATTTTGCTGGTTGGAGATGGGAAGCACTGCAAGCCCTTCAAAGTCTTTGCCACCTCCCACCCTGGCTGGGCTGGGCTTTGGTGGGTTAAGCTCTTACCAAGCGAAGAGTTTCTAGAAACCTCACAAATCACTATTTAATAAGTCTCCGAATCAATGGCCTGCCACTGCTTATTACAGGATTTTGAGTGAAAAATGTGTTCTTCTGCTGTCTGCCCAGAGATGTGGAGCCCGTGATGGGTCCCTGAGCATCACCCTCGATGTTGTTTCGGAAGGGTCGGGTTGCTGCCCGCAGCGCTGCGCAGGATCAAGCTGCGGGTTTGGCTCTGGCCAGTTGCTAATGAGTTTGTTTATCGCTCTCGTAGGGCCTGGGCCTTCAGGAAGAAATACAGTTTCGGTCTGGAGTTGAAACCTAATTCTGAGGGTATTGCTCATAACTCTTGAGGTCTGTTTATGTAGGGACCAGAGCAGAAAAACCGTGCTTCTGAAAACTGAGTTAGCCAACGCCATCTGAAATACTAATAGCCTCCATGTGCAGAAATGTAGTTCAACAGGGGGAAAATGGCATTAGCTGTGCTCTAACACAGCTGGCACACAGCAGGAGAAAAGCCTTCCTCTGGAGGGAAAGCCCCACTGCTCCCCCCAGCCAGGGTCCTGCCAAAAAAAACCCCGTGGGGAAAATCCTACAATCACAGACTGGTTTGGGTTGGAAGGGACCTTAAAGCCCATCCAGTGCCACCCCCTGCCATGGGCAGGGACACCTCCCACCAGCCCAGGTTGCCCAAAGCCTCATCCAGCCTGGCCTTGAACCCCTCCAGGGATGGGGCATCCACAGCTTCTCTGGGCACCCTGGGCCACTGCCTCACCCCCCGCACAGGGCAAAAATTTCTTCCTAAAAAATCTGAGATACTAATTCAAATCAATTTGACGTTGCCCATTCAGAGGGACGTTTTGTGATGCCCAAGGAGGGGATGCTTCGCGCTGGTGGGAACACACAAAGGGCACCTTTCAGGACTCTTAAAATGACTTTTTCTCCAAGGGCAGCTAATGGCTGCGATACAATGGAACTCTAATAGATGAAGTATGACAACACAGCTTAAACAGTCATTTTATATTGGTTACTTGCAATATTTTCCACCTAACTTTGCTCCCTGGGTCAAACAGCCAATTAGCTTAAACTGTCCATAATTTGGTTCAAATTAGTGGAGCTGGGTTGATTCTCTCCGCTGGCGCATTATCGCTCTGTCAGAATGGGAGTGTTGTTCCTCCAAGACCTGACATTAAGTTATTTTTCATCACAGATATTAAATAAGCAAGTTGTTCCTTGTCAGGCGACTCGGCTCCATGCTAGAAACAACGGTGTAAGTGAGAAGGAGCGATTCAGAGCTCAGGGTTTGGAAGCGTTTGCACAGTCTTGGGTAGTTGCTAGCCTATATACATCTTGGTTCTGCTGCTTCTGACCTAATTAGATCAGTTAATCCTTCAAACGAAAATGTTTTTTATTGGATCTCCACCGTCTGTCATATTGGTGACCATTTCATTTCCAAAAAAAAAATAGTTACACAGGAAAAAATTTCTTGCAGTGTCACAAGGACCGTTTTGGGGAATCAAATTTTGATTTTTTTTTTTAAAGAGTATTTTCTGATTGGAAAAAGAAACACCATTCTTGTGTCTTTCTTCACTTCTTCACAGAGTTAAAAAGCAAAAGGTATTTTTTCATCTCCTTTAATTGATTTTGACTGCATCCTGACCATGTACAGTGTAGTGTATTTTATCTCTCTAAGAGAATGGAGACAAATGTTTTTGAACCTGATTCTTTTCTGTAGCAGGAAGGAAAAAACAAACAAATGGGAGCAATTTCGTGTTTGAAGCAGAAGGAACAGATTGCTTCTGTGTTGCAGATGTGCCTTTTACATAAGGTTTCTGCTTCCCCTGAGGTACCCGTGAGTCAAGGCTTCTGCCCAAAAATAGGTTGGAATGGGAACCAGCAGTCTTTATCATTAAGTCAGAAAATAAAAGCAGGCTTCAAGATTTGGTGGGTTCACAATTAACCGCTGAAATATAAACATGAACTCTGCAAAGCAGTTCTTAATTAAATGTAAAATCAAGGGAAACTCTATTTTGTATTTCAAAGTTTCTATTTTCTGTGGCAAAAATTAACTTCATCAACCTAATAACAATTTTCTGAGTATGATATTAAAGGGAGAGAGAAAGTGTGCTTGAACTTCTTCCTGTGCTGGAATAAAAGGAGAGTGTATCAGCCCTGGGAGCGATGGCTGGGTTTGGAGTTGCATCAGTTCCATATTGGCAGGTTTTTTCGTGCTAATTTCTCAATAATGTTGCCCTGACAAGCATTCCGTGTCCTACTTAATATAGTCATTGGTAGCTTATTATAGAAATGAACATGTACCGAATTTATCCGACTTTCTAATGGAAATTGTAAATTCAATTATTATAATTATCTACCTATCTCTTTTATTTCTTTCTGCCTAATTTGCTTGCAGAATCTCAGCTCTGCTAGGTTTTGTGCTTGTTATTTATAGCATATATATTTAGCGTATTCTCATTGTGTTTGCATTGTATCTGTTCTTCAGAAGCAGGTTTCAGGGATAATTGGATTGTTCTCTGATCAATATGAAGGGCTCATTTGTTTGAGAAATGCCTTTGATCTAATTGAATTGAGAATTATTGCCAATATACTGTTATTTAAATTCCAAATGGAGTCTCACAAATGATGCTATCAGCAGAGTTGGGTTTTTTCCTAGGGAAAAATATGAAGTTAAATATATCATCTGAGAGCCAAGCACTCAGGAAATCTTTATGTTTTATAATGTATTTTAGAAAGGCACCTGGTTTATTTAATTTTGAAATTAATGTCGTGTCCATGAGGAGTTCTTGTGTGTTGTACACTGATGCTGTGCAGACCACCAGCGTTTCCCAGTGTTTGCCTATAGCCTCTGCCTGGATAGATGATTGTAACTAAGCAGTTTTTCAAAGATTTTGAAATCTGCAGGTCACAATGCATGTGTGAGGCTAAATAACATTGATAGTCCAACTCTTATTCAGGTGCCTGAGTAGGGATTCGGGAGATAACATCCCAGGTTAGGGAAAGTATTTGGTCAGGGAGAGGAAATATTTAATGGTTCTGAGTGTAATACTTAGAGATGGATCAGCAGTGGCATTTTATTAAAAAAAAACCAAACAAACCAAAAACCTGCCCCCCCCCCCAAAAAAAAAAAAAAAAAAAAAAAGGAGAAGCCAACTTCAGTTTTGCATTTAGTAAAATAAAATTCTTATTTTATCTGCTTTTCATCGTAGTCTGTTGGCTTGGTTTTGTGACTCAGAGAGGAATGTGTCCCACTGTAAGTCAGGAATAAATAGTGCATGGTTTTGAGCCTGCTCTGGAAAACGAACGCTCCTTCCTCAGCAGGGTCTTCTTGATGTGTGTATTTGAAGCAGCAGTGCCCTTTCAAGACTCAAACCTTTTAATAATTTGATTATTTCTTCAAAAGAGCTAGTATAAACTTTAACCAGACTGTGAAGATGAAAGTCTACAGTGCCAAAGATGTTCATTCCTTCCTCAGCAGTTCCTGGTGTGGGGAAAAGCAGCTTTCCCGACACGGCACCCCCTGCTCCGGCACCTTGCTCTTGGTCCGGAGTTTCTTATCCAGTAGCAGATTAAATGGATTTCCGAGTTGGTAACAAAGCATTTTGTAGCTGTCCTGGTTTCAGCTGGGACAGAGTGAACTCTCTGCCCAGCAGCCGGTGTGGGGTTGGTTGGGTTTGTGCTGAGGAGAAGCTGGTCACACACTGATGGGCAGAGCTGCTGCCAGGACAGTCAAGGACTTTCCAGCTTCTCTGCTGTGCCCGTGTCTGCAGGGGCAGGAGGAGCTGGGAGGGAGCACAGCCCCAGTGACCAGCACAGGATTTGATTTTGAGTTTAGGATTGAGACCCAAACTGGCCGATGGTCTGTTCCATCCCATGCCCAGTACAGAGATGAGTCTCTATCTGGAAGTTCTCTCTCTTGCTCCGGGTTGTCTCCCTCCCATTCACCCCTCTCTCAGGGTTGTCTCACTCTCTTGGACAGTCGGGCTCTTGTCTCCATTCCAGGATTGCACTTTAAGGACTCTCCCTGCTCCAGGATCGTTAGCTGGGGATGGGCTGAGCCTTGGTCACTGGGTGGGGAGCAGTGTCACTGTGTATCACTCATTTGGATATTTGTATATCATTATTACTATTATTATCTTTATTATTTTCAGTTTTATTGTACTTTAGTTATTAAACTGTTCTTATCTCAACCTACAAGCCTCTTTTCCCTTTACTTCTTTAATTCTCTCCCCCATCCGCAGGAGAGGGGAGGGTGAGCGAGCGGCTGTGTTGTGTAATACTACGACAGTTGCCAAGGAGGAAGGTGTGAGCACGCATGTCACTGCATTAGTGGTGTTGCTGGAGAGGCTGGGGAAATGGAGAGTGGACGGTCTTTGCCTCTCCATATTCTGGGCATGCTGGTTCGAACAGTGGCAAAATGGAGAGAAACGCTCAGGGCATGGCTTAACCAACGATAGCTTGTGATCCCTGTTCATTTACCATGTGGGCAAGCTGGGAGGAATGAGGAAAGGTGTAAGACAGATTAGAAGGTATTTCTTTCTAGGTAGGATACAGGAAAAATATTCCTGCAAAAATCCAGCCTTCCTGGCTCTGCTGTTGTGCAGTCTTACCCTTCTGTTGAGTCTATGGTTGGTAAAACTAGCTGGTAAAAGCTCTGGATTTATAACTTCACGCTGTCTTAAAAGCTAAAGAGGGCATTCAGATACCTTGAAGATACTTTTTTTTTCCTTCTACTCCTGCACATCTCTGAAAACTCCCAACCAGTAGGCTCAGGAGCGTTAGGAGGCTCTCGGGGCTTCTGCCTCGCGGTAGAGGAAAGACCAGAATGTCCTGGCATCACCCTGAACAGCTTTTCTTTTTGGATAGCAGCTTTGCATAGCCTTTAAAAGGAATGGACTTTTCCATACATCCTTTCACATGGTTTATCATAGAGTCATCGAATGGTTTGGGTTGGAGGGGACCAGTTGCTTGTGTACCGGTTTCTTTGCTGTGATTGAGAAATCACGGGTTATATTGGCCAGGACATTAATCAAAGTTGGAATATGAGTATCAAGGTTACAAGTACAGTACATGCGATGTAACGCTACGGTATTTCAGATGTTTGAACTGTTCTTTTACTGGTCATCAAGGAAGTTTGGGGGAGTCATAAGGGTTTTGAGTGTTCGTGTGGGAGCCGGCAGTATGGGATGGGTGAGGTGGGACAGGGACACTGAGACACCACAAATGGAAAGGAGAAAGCATTGTTGTGCTTGGAGGAAAACAAAAGGTGGTGGCTGGCTGAGCAGGGGAAGAACCTTAGGAAAAAAAAAAAAAAAAAACACCAAAACCAAAGCAGCATTGATGAGGCGTGACGCCGCAGTACAGCCTCAGTGCAGTGATGGGGAAACTGATGGCTGCACAGCCCAAATGCTGTAGAAATCCTGACTGCAACGTGTGTGAGTGCACGCCAGCGTTCTCAAGCTCTTTTTGGAACAGATTTTAGCATATATATGATGGAACATTATGGAAAAAAGTCCTAATTTCCATAATGACTTTTTTAATTTGTCCAATTAGCCAGTGAATGCAACCGAGGGTGCCCTTGTTCTGTTGTATGACGTATGAAGTGATTTAAAATATGTATATTTGAACAGGCTGGATGTCTGGTTTGCATATTTTAATTATAACTGAATGTGGAATGGTAAATTGAAAGTTACTTATCTCTTCAAATGGTTTCCTTTTTTTTTTTTTCCTAATTGTTTGTGTTCTAAAGGTGCAAAATACAAAACAAATGGAAAAGCAATGAAGCTGTTGCTTCAACTGGGCTTTTAAGCTCTCCAGTGCATAAAGGCTGAGGGCAATCGATACAGACCAAGAAATCAATATCCTATCATGATATAAAGTGGGGAATTATAAACTCCTCCAGTGTTTCCAAAAGATTTTTCCTGAAATACTGAGCTAATTAATCATGAACCCTTGGGAGATTTTTTTTCATTGTCAAAGTTGTATTTTAAGCTAATGGCCAAAAGCATTCACTATTCATATCAGCAAATTCTGTGGAGTCAGAGGGCTCCAGACTTACCTGCTGTCTCTCACCGTTATATATGACCCAGCAAATGTTTCAAAGATTCATTTGTCACTAACATGGTCTTTCAAAATCGGTTTCTTCCAGCACCTGCCTCCTCCGCTCCCCAGCAAGACTCCCCCACCGCCGCCTCCAAAGACAACTCGGAAGCAAACGTCTGTTGACTCTGGGATTGTCCAGTGAAGAAGGAAACGTTTTTTTTTTCCAAAGATAAAGCTGTAACAATTCATTTCCTTAAGTATTTTATGGTATATAACGTTTACCTCATTCAGGCGTGCAGTATCTAACATTAGTGCAATGACTCTAACTCCGTAAGAAATCCATTTCTAGCCGTGTGTCGGAAACAACACTACAGCACCCCTCTTGCTGGGGTTATTCCCTCCCGTAACTTGAAAGAAACTTGGAGTTCTACTTGAGACCGGGAGGCGTTCATCAACTGACAATACCTTCTTCCTAAAACCTTCTCCCTGCTTCTTCTGAATAATTCAGGCACGTAGGTAGCTGTGGAGATGAAAATGAGAGTTGAAAATTTTGTACCCAAAGCATTTAGGTAGCTATGGAGTTGCAAATGAGCTGAGTTATTTTGTACGTAATCTCAGTGTATATAGGAATGGATGATGATATTCACATTGAATTCAGTGCACGTTGGAGTAGGCTTCACGGTAAAGGAGAAGCTGCCGTAGGATTGCCCCAAATAACGGTTCTGCCCAGGGCTAAAAATCAGACACAGCTTATTTGTGACATGTGCCTTCTCTTTTTTTTGTATTACAAATAAACTGATTGCTAATGGGCTTTGGGAAATGAGTCATCGGTGATCAGTTGTTTCCATTTTCAGTCCGTTGGCCGTTCTTCTGGGTGTTGATCAATGGGTAAAGCAAGGAAGCCTCTTAGCTGCTGATGGGCATGAGCGTATAGGAAAAGAACAGAGTAGGCAGGTGGGAGACTCCTGGTCGTTCCGAACCTGGCTGTTGAGTACAAGAATGGGCAGAGCTTTTTCTTTTCTTCTTTAATGTGTAATATTTCATGTGGATTAGGATGAACTGAATGGAATCACTTTGTCCTTGTGCCATCATTCTGTACAGCGTTTGTATATATGATGGTTTTTAGAATGTTTTAATTTTTATGGTGCCTGCTTTTCATGTATTAATGAATTAATGTACCTGCAAAGAACACCTTGTGTGTTTTTAATTTCCTAATTGCTGAAACTGTAAAAAAAAAAAAAACCACCAATTTTTTTTTCCAGATATGAAATATTGGACAATGATGGGGTGGGGTGTTGGGAGGGAGGAAGGAAACTAACTTTATACTCTAGCATTTTTTATTGTCATCACACTTTTGTTTTTTACTATCTACAATCTTTTTACTCTTACAGTAGATTGTTTTTAAATATACCACTGACTCAGAAAAATAAAATATTATTTTAAAAACTTGTCTGAGCAAATTAATACATTTCCTTGGTCTTTTTCATCCTTGTTGCAGAATTTCAGGAACTATTACACTCTATAGAGGGCTACATATATGCTTACTTTCTTTTTTTCTGAACTGTTTTGAGTGAGCCCATGATGAAGATGAAGCCTTTCGTTGTACTGGTGTGCTTGCTGTTGCATGTATGTAGTACTGAGAAAAAACATCTATCAGCACGACAAACATCCATCTTTGTACGCTGTCCATATTCATAATGATAGCTTACTTATCTTTAAGTTGTATGGTACCTGTTGCTGAACACTTCAGAAAACAGGTGAGTTTTAGGTAATATTTTCTACCTCGAGTAGCTGCTACATGATGCAAGTAGCAGGCAGAAGCATGACTTAAAATAATAATGTTGTTAGAAAGGCAGAACGATTGCCCTTCTCATAAAAAGTGGCTCAAATGGTCAATGATAAATTCTCATCATTTTGCCTTAAACCATCATGTCTCTTTGGATCAAACACGCTTTTTCTTGCAGTGTGAGATAACATCAGCTACCAGAGTGTCTCAGAATTTACTGTTACGTATTGTCCTACTATTCCCTGTTTGTTTTGTTATTAGTATAATCTCCGTTCAAGAGGAACAAGCCTGGGAAGGATTCTTGGCTACAGTCGATCCGATATTCTTTCCATAGACGATCAATAATGTATTACAACTTTAATTCTGCAAGTCTTCCATTTAGCTGAAAATTGCTTTAGAGACCGCTCTGGTTACCGCGCAGGAGGTTGCGCTGGGATGCTGGTGAGTTTTCCTCTTTTCTGTTCCATTTACTTTCTAAAGGATAGCAAGAGGTTTTTCACATGGACCTTTAACTGGATGCTTGCAGACTGTATTTCTGATAATGTGTTTGTTTTCACACGTCCTTAGCAAATTCCTGTGCTCGTGCAAGTGTTATAATTTGGCCCTGCAAGGCTCCTCAAACAAGAGCTGCAATTTCCAATTGCTCCTGCAGTACAACCTCAAAATCTCGTACGTGTCTGTGTTTTACAAATATGCAAGCGGAGGCTGGGAATTGAAAATCAGACTCTCAGATTCGCTTACAGACCCAAATTGTCACCATTTTTACAATCTAACAGCTTCTAGGCTGTAACTCGTATAAAAGCCAGCCAGAACGAATCATTACCCTCCTCAAAGTGTTGTAAAAACACACTTCAGCAAATCCAGAAACTAATTCAGTTCCAGTCTCTAAGCAGTGAACAACCCTGCAAAGGCTGTGATTTTTTCCTGCGGTATGCTCCCTTCCTTTGGACTCCAGTTTTGTTGTTTCAGAAGATATTCAGTGGAGTTAAATTTCTATATAGTATGAGAAAACGGATTTTTAATGGCCAATAATTTTTGCATCATGAAAGTTAGCTTGAATTTACTTATTGAAAGTTAACTGACAGTGGCAATGTAAAAAGGAGAAGCCCTTAATGCCATTTTTCTGAGCTTGGGAGGGTAGTTTTTGCAGGTGGACACATCAATCCCCATCTGTCCCATGCAAAACCGCAAAAGATTTGGGCAGCAGTTGTTTGGTTTTTAATCAAATTTCTTTTCAATGGGAAGCTCGATGCAAAGGTCAGCTCTTAAGCCGGTTTCCGTAATTGACATTTATGATTACTGAAATGTCTCTGATGATACCACAAATTCTGAATGTAAAAAATGTTTTTAAATTCAGTTTTGTCTTAACATGGGTATTTTTCTTTACCATGGATGTCTGCAATGCGTGACTTTACAGAGAGGAATGGTAAAAAGTTAGCACTGCTTCTATATACGTTTATGATGTATGAATAAGAGATCTATGTGAATGCACGTACCTATGTGTAACATGCACACACATCTAAACACACATTTTTGAATGTAAAATATCTCACCCCATTGACTAGTTGAGGTGTCCACCTTCATGCTAGACATCTTTCTTATCGATTCCTGTGACCTTTTTGGGGACTGTTCTGTGCAAGAAGCTCAATGTAGTGGTGATGCCAAGCTGTCTCATGATGGACATTCACAGTCACCTACTTTTAGTAAAGGTCCTTTGGATAAACTAGTCACTCCTTGTGTACGTATTTGACACTATCCAGTGAAGTAAGCAGAGAATTTCTTATAAAGGTTACAGCTGCTTTGATGTTTAAATAGACAGACCAGATTTAGATAGAACATGGTGTAACAGGAGTCATCCTCCTTTTGATCCAGCAATTACCATCCTGCGTTGGGCTTTGGAATATTTTTGGATTGCATTTTTAACAAAAACAAAGTATTTTATCCTCAAGCTGAAGGTAGAGGAAGGTGAGGCAGAAGTTGTTTTTTCTGGACCTGTTACATTATGCTTGCGTCTCTGCTGTTTCAGAGATGTTGCTGTTCTTCGTCTGTAGCTGTCAGAAGCGCACGCTGCCTGGAAACAGGTTGCCCCTTCCTTTACTGCTGCTTTTCAGCCTTTACTGGAAACACGCGATGCCTTGGCCAGCTTCTCCCCGTCTCTTGTTCAAGTTCGTTGTGTTTTCTCACAATAAAAAATGTTTCTTTTGATTTATTTATTTTTTAAAGTAAATGCAGGATGCCTTTCTGGTTGTTTGCTTACTGTTAATGCATCCTTTTGTGTGCCACATTGATCAATTGCCTGTGGTTTTGCTCAATATATTTAAATTCCATGTAGGATGCTGAGGGTGCACACATGGACTAAAGCCATGGGGACAACCCCAAGCTGGAGCAAGTCTCCTGGTTTCGGCTGGGACAGAGTTCACTTTCTTCCCAGCAGCTGGTGTGAGGCTGTGTTTGGGTTTGTGCTGAGGAGAAGCTGATCACACACTGATGGGCAGAGCTGCTGCCAGGACAGTCAAGGACTTTCCAGCTTCTCTGCTGTGCCCGTGTCTGCAGGGGCAGGAGGAGCTGGGAGGGAGCTCAGCCCCAGTTACTGGCCCAGGATTCGACCTTGGGTTTAGGACTGAGACCCAAACTGGCCAGTGGTCTGTTCCATGTCATGCACAGCATGCCCAGTATATAGAGGAGGGTCTGTCCAAAAGTTTTCTTCACTCTCGGTCTCTCGTTCGACTCTGGCTTTCTCTTTCAGACTCTCAGACTCTTATCTCTTTTCCAGGATTGCAGTTTCAGGACTCTCCATGCTCCGGGATTGTTAGCTGGGAACGTGCTGAGCCTTGGTCATCAAGTGGTGAGCAGTGTCACTGTGTACCACTCATTTGGATATTTGTATATTCATATATTATTATTACTATTAATATCATTATTGTCATTACTATTTCCAGTATTATTGTAGTTTAGTTATTAGATTGTTCTTATCTCAACCCACAAGCCTCTTTTCCCTTTACCCCTTTAATGCTCCCCCATCCCCAGGAAGGGGAGGGTGAGCGAGCGGCTGTGTGATTTTTGCTGTAGCAAGTGGGTTAAACCATGACACCAGTTCTCCCAGGAGGATGGGCGGTGAAGGTGGCCAAGCTTTGTGCCCACTCAGCACCAAGCTGCTGTGGGGCCAGGGCTGGGCTGTGGCTGCCTGTATCCCTCTGCACAAATAGACTAAGGCAATTTTCAGTTTGCATCTACACCTTACCCTGTGACGGAGCAATTAATTGTAGCATGTGTAGAATATGCCCATGAAAAAAACACCAAGGACTTGAGTGATGGTGAATACTGAAATTCAGGGTTTTCCTTTATCCTCAGCTTTGGGTGTTAAGGCAGTAATGGGAAGCATGAGGTCCAGCTGCGCTGACATTTCAATTTCCTCTCATTCTCCTTTTATACTTTTCATGGATCTAAACTGAATTTCAGGGTTGCGATTGCCATCTTCTTGGTGCTGCAGAAACGTGTGGATCAGTATAAATACTTGGTTATTGTATGGGACCTACCCAGCTGTTCTCAAGTGAGGCTATTTATAGGATTCTTAATTTCCCTCGGTTTTGTCATGTATTCTGCAGACATGAATAATTACTGTAAATTAGGTTTCTCTATCAAATGTCAGACTTTTTTTTTTTCTTTTAATTTCCAGTGTGTGCAGTATTGTGTTCTAGCACTTTAATGTGAAGTTGCTGAATTAAAGAACTCATTTCACATCTAACCGATCTGGCTCTGGACTGTACTGACCCCTTTATGAGACCGAGTTGTGATGGTGACTCTGTTCAGTCTCATGTTGCGTTTAGCCAAGCGGTTCCCATTCCCTCGTGCCGTCTCGTTACAGCTACACGTTGATGTATGGTTTTCAGAATCCAAGTTGACCACCTCAGATTCATTACTACCCAAACTCCCTGTCTGCCATCCCAAACTTGCAGAGGTTTTATGGGTGGTGAAATGGTGTTATTTTGGGTCGAATCCATATTGGTTTGGCCATTGACTCAGTTTTTCATTGCACAGTTTGGCTCTGATGCTGTTGAACTTCAGCGTTTGCAGCCCAAACTCTCTTGCAGAGCTGGGGAACTAAACGAAGGAACATTGGCCATACCGTATTAACCTACAGATTCAGTGATGAGACTTCAACTGAACTCAGACTGACCGCTTATGTTTAATTTGCTTTATTTGCAAACATTTGCAAATTGTTATTATGAAGCTTCCTCTGGGTCAGAACTCAAGGCAGGTTTCCATATGCTGCTCATTTCAGCACGTTCTCCTGGTGTTTTGCCTCCTTGGTTGACGCTCCCATTTCCATTTTTCGGATGTATTTTCTCCCTTGAAGTGCGAGAAACCCAAATGGTGTTTAAATCTCTTTGCGTGTCAGATGATTCCTAAGAAATACCTCGGAAAAGGCTTTTTTGGGGCAATATCTCCTTGGTCCCCAAAGGCGGTGTGTGCTACCTGGTGCTTTGTCCATCACGACCAAGGTGTCCTCACTGTGAGCAGTGCCTGGTTCTGTGCCCCCATGTTCTTTGGATGACTCACTTCACATCACACACAAAAAAAAAGCTTGGAGCCTCTAATCGTCCCCACCAAGAATAAGCATCGTCGGTTGCTCACACATTTCCAGACCAGGAGGTTTCGGTGCTTAACAGATGCTTGAAAAGCTGCTGGTTCTGCTGTTATCGAGAGCCGTGGCCCTCTGCCAGTTTGCATCAGGGGGGAATATGTGGTGTCATCAACATTTGGGGGAGTCCTTCACAAAGAGAAAGCACAGACAAAACCAAATGTGACACTGTTTTCCTATAGATAAGGCATTTTTTTTGTGATGTGTGCTCCTGTTGTTGGATGTTCTTCCAAGTTTTCTTTTTTTTCTTTGCCCTTCTTTTCTGATGGCTGTGCTTGCATCTCCTCGACGCTGTAATCCCCATTTAAATGGAGTTTTCTTTCTCCATCATTCCTACGAGCAATGACAGATCGCTGCACCGACAGTGGAGAACCAAGAAAATTAACTACAAAAAACATCTCTACTGAAAAAAAAAAATATTTAGTGGACTATTAAACAGCCAGTGGAAATGAATAGGTACCTGGGAAGCATTTTAGAGCGGTTGGAGATGTGTGCTGTGTTGAGTCACAGATGACTAATGTGGAAGTGTAACAGTTCGAGAGGTAAAACAACCCCACCAGCATCGGTCTAGGCACAACACTTCTTAGATTAGCATAAATTATGCCGTCTAAAATGCTTATTAACATTTCATTTAACATTCTGAACGTTGGTTCGGGAAGTGCGTTCTTGTAGCAGGAGTAGAAGTCACGGCAGAGTGTGGGGAGTTCATTTAAGCTGTAATTACCGCTTGGCTGGAAATTATATGTGTTTTCCTGCATTTCCATCGCCTGTGCTCAAAATCTATCAGAGAAAAAAAAATCCGAGTAAATCAACCATAAGTTCAAAAATTTCCAAAGACAAATGCCTTCTTTCCAACAATGGGATGGTCACCTACTACCTGCTAGTGTCACAGGAGGCCTGTGCTGAGATCTTTTTAAAATCACGTTGAGATCTGTTTGTCCATTCTGTCTCAGTCCACTGGTTAGAAACGTCCTGCCGTGAGTTTATTCCCGTGTACAGCTGGCAAATGTATTTGTTGTCGTTATTCTATGTGGCACATAGTTGTTACGTCGCTCCTTAGAGGAAAATAATAGGAAAAACCTAGAAGTAGATTTTTATTTTTTTTTAAAGAGGTCAGGTTGTGTCTGACCTCATGGTCCATATGAAGGTGAGGGGAGTCTGTGGGAGGTTATTCCATGCTGTTGTGCCGGAGCATCCTTCTGTGTCGTGTCTGAGCAGGCACTCGGGAAGGCGAGGACATGTACCAACACCAGAACCTTGGAGAGGGCCAAGCACTGCTGGAACATCCACCAGAAGCATCGGGACAGCAATCGGTGTTGGCTCTTGTCACAGCTGTTGGTGCTCCCAACGTGGTGGCAGAAAAGGGGCTTTGGGAAAATGAATGTCTTTTCTCTGGTGAGGTTTTCTGCAGATGTGGTGTCTGTGTAAGGTCAGGAGCAGAAATCGGGGCTTAAGGTAGGTGTAAAGACCTGGATAACGTGAAGTTGTGTTTGTTTGGTGGCAGGTGCGGTACTGATCTCGCAGTGTTTGCACCTCTGCTCTTCCAAAGCAAACAGGAGACACCAAGGGTAAATCCTCTCCCAAGTTACAGCTCATCTCTGCCAAGTCCACTGAAGTGACCCCATCAGCACAGGCAGAACGTAGCATCCTTTCTCTGGTATTTAATCCATATAAAGGTATCTATTAAGCATCCTCAGGATAACAAAATTGCAAGGCTGGTGCTGAGTTCATGCCCATAGCACTCACACACATCATTTCTGTATTGCATTACTATTTTCTTGGTACAGATGTAATACTTCTGCTGAAGGGAGTGAGATTGCTTTTCTAAAGTGTAGGATTAGGGAGGAGAATTTTTGCCATAAGAGCTTAGTTTGTTCCTCCTGTACACTATAACACTATAGTATTACGAAATATTTTTTTTTAAATAAAATGGTCATTAAGCACGTATCCAATTTGCCTCAATAACTGATTTTCATTCAAGAGTTATTCAGACGAAATTACTGTTGGTATCAGTGGGCTGTACAAAGTGAAATTAATTTTTATTTTATCTAAAGTAAAGGACTGTTGTCCAAGAGATGAATCCAATGCCCAAGTTACAAGTAAAACCATGGAAAAGCTGAACCCATAGTAGCCACAAGCACCGGGGAGGGATAGGCTGGGGGGTGAGGGGTTTAAGCTGAAAAAGGGGCGATTGAGATGAAGAAATGTTTTCCTGTGCGGGGGGTGAGGCAGTGGCCCAGGGTGCCCAGAGGAGCTGTGGATGCCCCATCCCTGGAGGGGTTCAAGGCCAGGCTGGATGAGGCTTTGGGCAACCTGGGCTGGTGGGAGGTGTCCCTGCCCGTGGCAGGTGGTGGCACTGGATGGGCTTTAAGGTCCCTTCCAACCCAAACCATCCTGTGGTTCTGTGATTCTATGAACTTTGGAGAAATGTAGGTGGCAGTGTGGATGCTGAGGTCCGTTGGACAGACACACGTAGCTGCATTTCGCTCATTATTTTCTCTCCCATGTGCTTGGTGCCTGTGAGGCTCTTCCAGAGCAGCAGCAGGATGAGTCCCAGCCCGTGACAGTGAGGGAAGGCTGATGCCAAGCTGAGGACCTTACGCTGGCCCATCACAGACAGGAGGGGGGTGATTTTTGGTGGGACCAGAGCTGTACCAAGCTCTGCTCCGGCAGCACTACCTAAGGCAG
>NW_010125907.1:65466-69872 GCF_000699245.1 Pterocles gutturalis | reverse complement strand
CTTTCCTTTCCTGCAGGCCATTGTAGTACCATTAAAATAACCCAGAGTCTCTGCGTGGAACTTATTTTTCTCCAGTGCTCCTTGTTTCTGGCTGACAGCAAGCATTAGCCCGGTGGTAGGAGCTAATTGGAAGTGACCAGTGACCGCAAAGCCCCGTGTGGGAGCAAGAGCCTGCCTTCTTTTTTTTTTTTAAATACTGACGTTTGCATTTAGGATGTTATTTTTTTTCCTCCTCTTTCTCCTTCCCCCTCTTTCTTGATTCCTGTTATTTAATGAGGGGAAATTTTTTAAAAGGGAACAATCCGAAGGGGTGTTCCGTGAAAATAAGGGTGTGTGGTTTTGGCGTGGTTTCCCCCACCCCTGTCATCCCATCGGAAGGAGTTTGGGGACATTTGGGTTTCCGAGGGATGAGTTGTGCCTGCCTCTGCTCTTTCTGCGTGCCGTGCCGTACATCATCCCATGGGCCCCTCTTGCCCCAAAGGAAGAGCTGAGCCCACCGCCTGGCCCCATGCTGGAGCCTTCGTTAGATTTGGGCATGACCCAGGAGCCACTGGGGACTCTCCCAGGGGAGGTGTGGGGCTCTATTTTTTTTTTTTTTTTTCCTGGCAAAAGGTTGGTGTAGTTGGGGGGCAGAGGTTTAGGGGGAACCCCAAACTGTATGGAAGGGGGTTTTGTCATTCAGTACGGTATCAAATAATCCTCGTGTTACACTGCTGGTGATAATAAATGAATATTCGCGTTGCGTTTTATTTTCACGATAAGAAAAATGAAAAGGAAGAAAGCCAAGTGCTTACCTCTTTTACCAGATAATTTACCTGTAGCGGAGCTATAAAATGAATGTCGCTTGCGTTTCTCTTCTCTCTTAAAACAAAATGATGGAGCAGAAGAAGGCACCTTCAGGCAAGAGCAGAGCTAGTGGAAAAACAAAGTAGAGCACAGGCTCCTGTTGTGTTTGCTGAGAAATGATGTGAGCATCTGGCAGCTCCCGCGAGGTGCTGCGGTACCCAGGCACTGGGGAGGGGAGCGGGCAGGGATGGACGAAGGGGGAGTGGGTAGGAAAGTCTGTTCGTTAAGATTGGGTAGTAAGAAGTAGCTGGGAAATGTATCTCTGTTTCGTAACCGCTGGGTTTACTTTCAGATGGCGAATTTGAAACTGTTTTAGGTTAAAATTTCATTTGTTTTGCAGGAATTCTGCCAGAGTGCTGCTTCTCTTATTTATAGTGAGCTGGGAAAGGTGTGAGTGCACCATCCAGAGCCCTTCTATGATTCATCACCAGCGCTCATCATGGTCCTTCAAGCGTTTGGCTGTAGCGTTATGATGATGGGTCAGAAATGACCTATAAAATAACTAATGCATCATCCACTGCATGTATAGAGGAGCTTTGGCAATTCAGTTGTGTGTGCTATAAAATATTTTCAATATAATCAGTACCTTTTTGCCCACTTTCTCTTCTTCTGGGTAACCCCATCTGTGTGCGTGTCCCTGCCTCAGCCTCCTGTCCCTCCTTGGGCTCAGCCACTGGTGGTCCAGGGAGCCAAGCTCTGGAGTAGGGGAGGAGCTGTGAGATGACATCCAGCATTCAAGAAGAAAAAAATACTTGCATGGAAAGGTATAAAATCCTAAAGGGAAAAAAAATAATAATGAAACAGCAGGGAAGGGAGTTGGGAGTGGGTGGATCATCAAGTGCTTAGTCAAGGTGTCAGTCAGTTGGGACGTTGATGCCACCCAGGGGTTGGTGCTGAGGAATGGTGGCAACACCAGGGATCTGGTTGCTCTGTCAGGTGTCATGGCCATGCCTTGGCTTAGCTAAGGGGCTCTTCAAATGTGAGCTGTATTCTGCATGTGTGAGACGATTAATAATTGCTCTGTCATTTAAATTGGAAGCTGCTTGCAGAGTCTTCTTGCACATGGCAAGAGAAGCTGAACAAACTGTAACTGGTACAATGCATGTTGTCAGAGAAAACAATGTTTGCTGCCTTTCAGTTCTTTCCTGGAAACTGGTATCCAGCTATTTTTCTCTGAATTTGTTTGAGAGAGAAAAATTGTCTCCTTTGAAGTGTCTCTTTTGAAGAGGACAGAGGGTGAGCTCATTGCCAGTCTGGTGGGTGCAGACATCGTGCGATTACCCACCTTCAGTTCCCACCATCACGGGATGGTCACTGTTTAAAATCTCACTCCTTATAACGAGGACTGCAGTAGGAATATGCTAGCAAGGTGTTTCTTTCTATTTACCATTAGAAATAATGAAATTACAGCTTTCCTATAAATAATTGTGTTTTGAATATCAAGCATTATATCCCAGCTGGGGCGGGGAGGCTCAAGGGTTACCAACATTTTCATTAGGAAACACCACTAATGAGGGCTGGGTTTTACTGGTGTTGTAGAAACTATCACCTGAGTTTTCTAGATAATATTCCCTGAAAAAATAGGGCTCAGTCTGAAATCTAAAAGGTACCTGGGTATATGGGAGCTAAACTTTTAAAGTTATTCTGAAATTGCTATTGGCAACTGAGTCTTGCATTATTTGCCTGTGAGTTGATACACAAGAGTACATGCTAGTTGCTTGGTTGGTTGGTTTGTTTTTTTTTCTTTATCTAAACTAGCCCGTTAAAATAAACAAACCCTATAGTGTTATTTAGATTTTGATAATGACAAAGGTATGCGTATTTTCTATATTGAAAAAAAAAATAAAAAAAAAAACGCTCAGTGTGTATAAATAGTGCCATTTCAGTTCTCTGGGGATCATCAGCTGTCTTACTGTTTAAACCTCCTCCATCTCACATCCTGCTGTTCCATGGCTTCTGTAACTCTGGTCCTCAAACCTCACTTGAGCATGCTGGATGCTGCGAAGTACTGCCTGGATGATGTGCATGTCCAGGTCTTGGCCTCCTGAAGTCAGCGAGAGTTTTTCATTACTTTGTTATTCTAAGGCTGTATTTTAGCTCAGTTTTTCGTTTGTTTGGGGGATTTTGTGTGGTTTTTTGTTGGTTTTGTTTTAGGGTTTATTAATTTTTTTTATTATTTTTTAAAATTTTTAGTGTCCCGTTCACAACTTGGAAGGATTTAGAGAAAGGCAAGTCTGTGCACTTTGCAGTCTGAACACTGGCACACGTAGAGCTGTAGGACAGGTCCTTTCCCTCGTTCATCCCAAAACTTCCCAGGTTTGGGCGTCTCCCCCTTCTTTCCTTCTCAAGCCGAACCATGTGGGGACGGAGAACCTCCCCTGACCTGAGGAGCTGAATTACGGGGGACATCAGTGAAGATGACACTGGTTTCCTTCTCTACACCTTCACATCCTGCTCTTTGCTCTTGACACGGTCTATGGCTTTCTGTGGCTTTTCCTGTCTCTTTTCAACTGCATCAAGGCTTTTAGTCCCATCAGCCCTTAAATCCTCAACGCAGAGATCTACGTCTGCCTCCCTGCAGCACTGAGAAGTTGGCAATGCGGTAACATACGTATAAGGTAGATTTAAAAGCATTTTCCACTTAAATGGATTTGATTTTATCATTCTAGATGACCTCTGCTTCCCAAAACGTTGCTCTTATCAGACGCGTTGTAGCTGTTAAGAGCAATGGGATTCAACCATTCGGACCAAGGTAAGGGGAAAACACTGGATTTTGAATATTTTGGGGTTTGCTGTAAGCGTTAGACCCTTTTTCCTTCACTCCTTTATTTACAGGGAAATATTTGTTTGGTGCCATCCTGATAAAAGTGCGATACCAACTTAGCATTAAAATTCAGAACCCGAAGTGGATCAATCTTGCAATTTCTATTTTAACTTTTGCCTTGTCAGGCTCTATTATTCTCAATGTAGTTTGACAGTTCTAGGTTAAAAAGACATCAATTACCTTTTGAAATTACCCTCTCCTCTATAGGATTAGCTCTGTTTCTGCTGACTTTGGAAGTTCGTCATGCATAGGAGATATTTTGGAGGCGAGGGGTGCCTCAAAACACTGCATTTAACCGTTTTATTGCACTTGACTGGCTGCTTTGGTGATGTCTTGAGGCACTTGGCTGCCGCCGTGTCTTACCCCTTCTTGACCAAGTCAGGCAATCAGTGTAGTTATTTAGAAAAACTGGCCTGGGGAGGTTTACAGCTGCCATTTCACTGCTCTTGCATTGAGTACGGCTTGAAAAATCGGTATTTTTATATTGCATTATTCTATTAAACGTGCAAAAATTGAATCAGTCCCAAAGACTGTCACTACTGTACAAATACAGGCAGGTCTGCTACGTCCTGCGCAGAAAATCACTTTCGTCTTGGATAGGTGTTTGTCACGGCTTTGAAATTTTCCCTTCCCCATTGGAACACAACCAAGACCCTTGGCAAGGGTTTTTGATTTGTTTTCTTTTTGTTGGAGTTTTTTTGCAAAAGTAAAAGGGGGGGGGGGGGGGGGGGGTCAG
>NW_010125907.1:42528-65435 GCF_000699245.1 Pterocles gutturalis | reverse complement strand
GCGTTAGATGTTTAAAATTGCTCCCTCTAGGGCATCTCCTGTGCTTATATGGCTTTATTAATCAACACCCCTGTGCTTTAGGATGGGGGGGATTAGGTGGGTAACAGAGGCAAAACTTCAGATTTTGTTTCTGACAAGAAATTTAGGTGAAAAAGTCTGGGTTTGAGCAAAAGCCAGAAGTTCTCATGTCCCCCCACATCACTTCTTCAATGGCTGTCTTTGACCTGTATCTAACACGTTCTGCTGTTCCCACCTCCCCTCTCTTTCCCAAATGTAGCGCGTATTTTCGGTGACAGTGGATGAATTGATAGGAGAAATGTCGCCCTTTTAATTTCTAACTAGAAACTAGAGGATGCGACTGCAAAGCGAATATTGTGACCCAACAACAGAACTGTCCTAGATTCTCACATCTTGTTTTGAAATTTTATGACAGCCTCATTGCCCAAGGGTACAACATAATCACTTCGCAGTTCACTGATACGCTTTCTTTTAGCATCTGTACTAAATGTGTTTTTATCCCTACTGCATGTAAGAGCACTTTTTAATTCTTCAGATGGAAAGAAAAGAAAAAAAACCCATCTCGGTGTATAACGGCTAGAATTGCATCTGTTTTAATTTTGAGAGTAAATATGCTCTGAAAATTAACAATCTCTGCCTTTCATAAACATTAGCCCTGGATGACCCCATCATAGCTTATGGTATTGTCATGTTTGCCAGGAAAGCTTCTGAATATCTGAACTATGGGGTCATCGTTTGTGGAAGTTACTGGTGGCAGCAGGAGAGGGATGAGGGGGCTGCAGGATCTTCCTGGCGTTAAATCAGGTCCTGCGTGGAGCATTTTGGATGCTGGGCTGGTGGTGTAGCTATAGCGGACTGTATCTCCATGTGTGTGCAAATAAAATAAATGGTTATTGCTCTATTTTTCCATTAAAGTCCTATGTGCAAGGGCTGAAAACCAGTGTTTTGATCAGTGGTCACTGAAGGGCAGACAACTAAAAATGTGGGGTTTATAGTCTTTGTCCTGGAGGGTGTTTTTATTGGCACATTTTTGGATCCTATAAAACAGCTCAGCAGCCAAGGAAAAAGGAGATGTTCTTACTTTGACTCTTGTCTCCCCAAGAACCGCACTGGGTTCTTCCAGGAGCAGTTGGACGTGCTAGCTCCCACGGAAATCAAACTGCCTTTCACCTCGATTTCCATGTAGCTTTGACCGCGGTTGAGTTCCTCTGAACCCCCGCTGCCGCGTGTGGAGCTGACGAAGAGTGAAACGGACTTTGCTGACAATTAGGAACACTGTTCCGGGGGAAACGAAAAGTCCCACTGCCTTTGCTGCCAAGATCGTATCTGACATCTCTCCGAAATGCGGATGGCAGAAAGCGACGTGGTGAGATAACGGCCCAGGAAGACCTTTTTCTCCTTGTCCCAGCCAGACCTCCGCACAGCCTCGCTGACTCTTCCTCCTGTCTTTTCTGGATGATGGATCCGACGTTTGCCAATACACCGTTGGGTGTCTGCGCAGTGCCCCGGGCTCTCGGCACCGTGACAGCCTTGGACAGTTATGAATGAGCTGTGTGTCCTGCATCGTGTCAGCTGGCTGTTGCTGCATGTTTCCCAAGTCTGTTACCGAAGAGACACTTTTTATGTCTCAACATTTCTATTTTCTGTTGCCTGGAATAAAATAAGACCTTCACATGCCCATGACCAGCACATCATTTACTCTTTTTTTTTTTTTTTGTTCTTGGTACTTGGATTAAATGCTTTAAAGAAAAAGAAAATCTGTAAGTGATTTGCAGTCAGTTTTTGGGAAAAAAAAAAAAAAAATTGTCCTTAAATGAATAAGCAGGAGGTAAGTCATGAAATATTGTATTTGCATCAATAGGTATTAATTTTTTTACAAAAATTTATTATTGTTATTTTTCATATTCTTTCCTTTCTGCTTTTTCTTTTGCGTATCTTCTTCTTTTTAAGAGATGCATTGATACATGCTTTCCTAGGAAGTGTAGATCTATTATAATTTTAACCTATATATACTTTTGCCTTGATTAGTTACGCGTCTTAAAGTAATTTCAAATCTTCACATTGGCTCTTAAATTGGATACAAAAAATTGAAAGTGCTTTCTCGATGGCCTTCTCCTACAGGACAGCATCAAACCTGACAATGATCTTTGCTCCTGGAACATAAGGAGGTGCTTATTTATTTATTAGGAAGGATTCAGAGAGCAGTTAGTTAATTCTCCTACATAAATAAGTAGCCCAGTGCTGAAAATGAGACCAGACTGTTTTAATGGAATGAATGCTTTAGAAACCTTCATCCTACGGAGCAAAATTTCAAAATATTTCCCCAAAAAAATATTTATCCCTATGCCTGCACCTTGCTGTTGTGTGTGCATGCATTGATCTCTACTGCATCCCAGCATTTTGGGAGCTTTTGACTAGAGACATTTCACCTGGGTAGTAGCCTTCAGATTTATTTTAGCTCTGTTTTCTTCATTTTGCACTCCGTTTGACCAGTTTTATACTCTGCCAGCACCGCACTTCCCATTTGTCTGTGTCACACGGGCGGCTCGCTCCACTTACTCGAGAGATGGGGAACCTGTTGAGTAGCACTTGACTCGGCTTACGGAGACCAAATTCCACTTTATATAAACAAATATTGCCTGGTTTCAGTAATGAAGCAGCTCCGACCAGTTGTCATGTTTCAAGCTGCATCCCCAAAGAGTGGTTCTTGCTCCCCACCTGCTCAGGAGGAACAAGCGTGTCCTTCTGGAAATCAAACGAAATGGTTATATACGCGCTGTTGCTACCATTGTTTTAAACCCATAGAAATGCAAAGTTTTCCCCACTGTTTTTGCTCTTAGTACATGTGAAATATTTTCATTTTGCTTTTGGTATTGCTCACGTTGGTTTTTCTGTCGCAGCCCTGGAAGCCGATGGTCCTGACATGGTTTGCCACGCAATTTTGAGCGCGGTCAGAAGACACGCTCGTGCAATCTCTCGTTTATACACTGGATAAATACCACCTGCGTGCTTCAACTCTACATGGCTGAAATCAGAAGAGGTTTTCCCATTAACCTCAGTGGGAGAACAGCTTGGCTCAGCATGCCCTTGCAGGTGTACACGCTCAGATGCATTAACCGCTCATGCACGTCTCGGATCCACCTGTCCAAGCACTGCAAAAATACCACTTTTGTGTGTTATATCTGAAAGCCAGTGACTGTAATTGCAGGAAAAAAGGCATTTTAACTCTTACATTTCATAACCATCACTGATGTCACCTAAAATCCTCGCTCTTTTCCACCACCTTGAAGCTAATGGTATGTATTAAAGCAGCTTTGGTAGTCCTGGAGTGGCCCAGGGCTGTAGACATGGGCCAAGAGGAAGGAAAACAGTCCTTGTCAGGAGGCATGTGGTTTATTCCAGCTAAATACATTTAGAAAGTGCATCTGCACTCCTGCAGCTGGGCAGCAGCATGATGCATCACTACAGCTAGAGAAAACCCTCAACAGCACTGGAGAGACCAAGTGGAGCTTGCACCAAGACCATTCATGACCATCCAAGACCATCATGACCATCCAAGACCATCCGTCCTTTCCATAATCCATGAACTGCCTCGATGTTCACTACAGAGCAACAGTCTTGTGCCATCTTGAGAGGAGCCGGTACAAAGGTAAGCAATGGCCCGGGCAGAGCAACTGATTGCAGAGGGAAAGCAGGAGAATGAAAAAAAAAAAAAGAAGAAATTGGTGTTTTCCACCCCATACCCATTTCTAGTGGTTTGGGAGCTGAATACTACCCAAACGAATGTGGGGAGTTATGGGAAAGTATATTCCAGTTGGGAAAAAATTACTGGGGAGTTGTAAAGGACAAAGGGTTTGTCAGAAAAAGGTGAGTTGCCCTGGAGCAGGGCAGCAATATTCAAGAGAGGGAAGGAGAGGTGGTGGGTCCATCATGCAAGCGTCAGGAGAGGAAGCTTTGCTGGGTGCAGGAACCCATTTATAAGAATAACCGTGTTCTTTGACTGACTGGGCTTCTTACTTGTTGTGTCACATCTGTGTGAAGATTTAACTCTTCTGTGAGATTGAGTTCCTTCTCTGTCTTCATTCACCACGTCCCATGGCATCTCACCCATTGCTACTGAGAGGTCTTCCAGGAAGGGAGGTTCTGTCACACAGACATGGGCTGTGTTGGGTTTGTTGTGTCCTTTGGTGAGAGCTGGCGGGTAAAGGACCATTCTCCCCAGTTGTTGATATTAAAAATATTCCTCTTCAAACTGCAAAATAATTATCCTGATGATCAGTGTCCGTGCAGTGCTTTGTTTCTGGGGACACTTGCTTTTTGACAGGTCCTTTCTCAGGAGTGTGTGCTGACCAGAATGGCTTAAATTATCCTCCAAAAAAAAGATCAGGTACATCTAGGGACACTTTTTCTTTTTTATAATGTGAAGCGCAGCACAGTCCCCATCCCTGGTTGGGATTCCCAGGCACACTACATGGAGATAAGGAATAACAACAGCACCAGGGCAAGGCTCCATTAGCTGTCAGCAAAACCCCATCCCTCCTGGGTTGCAGGTTGCTGCCCTTCATGGGCTGTTGGGATGAATTGATGTGGTTTCGGTGGCCTCGGCATAGCTCCAGCCCTGGCACTGCTGGCTTCATCGCCCCGCCACATCATTTCCTACATCATTTTCCTACTTTCTAGGCTCTCCTACGCTGATACGCTCTTGGTCATTAGCTGCAACATAAAACAGATATTAGCTTTTCCTGCTAACGCCTCTGACATGAACCCACTTATTTCATCCATCATTTCTGTCCTCATTGCTCTCCGCGTCTCGGGATTTAATACTGGAAGGGTTGAAATATTGCCTTGCAGCCTCTGCCTCGTTGTTTCTCCGCTTCTTCCTCGTTTGCTGTGTGAATTGACTTGGGAGATGTCTACAGACAGCAATAAAGACCTTTCGACACTTCTCGACAAATTCCTGTTGCTCCGGCAAAGAGCTGGCAGGAGTTCTCAGCTCCTGGAGAGCTGTCTGGAAGTCTCATTTTTGTGTCTGCGAACAGCCGCAGACTTTTGTATATCTGCAGGCTTTTGGAGAGCCAACGACGTTGTGAAAGCAGACATTTGGCAAAGTAATTAAAAGTTGTGAAGAATTTATGACTGTCGTTCCAGGTAGTGTGTTGTGCTGTTGGCCTATTTCATTCAGTCATTGTGTAAAATCCCTTCATTTTCCAGCAATTCCTAGAATAATTGTTGTTATTTTTACTGATATATTTTAAAATTTCTCTTTCTGGACATTTTTTTTTTTTCACTTTTTTTTTTTTTTTGCATTCTTTTTTGTTGGAAATAAGTGTGTTCAGCACAGTCCCATGCTCAGGCTGTTGGTAATGATGATGAGCTGCACAAAGAAATGTAAACCAAGCTGATGCAAATATTTAAAAGGACATCACTACCACATGCTTTACTCAAGTTTGGGACAAAGTACCCTTTCCTTCTCATCCGAGGATGTTTTTTTTTCCTAGTTTAATGCTTTTTCTGATTGACTTTCTCATGGTAATGATTTGTCTTAAATTAGTTGATAGACAATGGAAGTCCAGATCCCTGCCACTGCTACTGAAATCTGGGAATTTTCCATCATCCTTGAAACTGCAGCCAACTCAACATCACCCCAAAACTCATGAGCTCCCACCCTTGTGCTCCTGTCCCAGAAGCTGTCTACTGTCTGCTCCAGAAGAAAACTGGAGGAAGTCTGAAAAACTCTACTTTCCATGGTAATCCCTTTAATACGTATTTTTCTAGCTGAAATCTCAGGCAGCAAACATGTCCATCCCCATTTCTGTGGTCAGAGGCGATGCATTAGGGACGATAGACGTGGTCAATACCTGCTTGCTGCGGAGAAATGCGAGTCCTTTATGGGAACTCTTCCAGGAATAAGTTGAAATTGGTTCTCTGAGGACATCTTAGTATTAAAACCAATGAGCTGAAGGCTTTGTGAGAGTTTTTTTCCAGTTCTTTGCTACTGCAGGACAGGGCTGTATAAAATATAGTTCTACTAGCTCAAAGAAATTGCAAGTAAAGAGATGCAAATATTACAAATGAAACCAAAACATTTGCAGTGATCCTCATTATGACAATAAATGTACGCTCTGCTAAGAGATACGTACCATTGCAAAATAAATGATAGCGTGCAAGATAAATCACACAGGCTCAGAAGCAAGCACAAAGGACTCTATAATATAGAAACCCTGGCTGAAATTATAATCTCAAATAACGTAGGCACTTTGTTTACAATTGCATACTGTTTTCAGGCATTTCCAAAAAATCCTGAAGCTCCGAGCTATTTCACAAAACCGTCTGCTTCATACTGTGTCTGTAACATACATAGCCCCTGTGTTTGTTGACGTACGGTCTCTCTGGCTATCAAATTTAAATCCTTTTTTGGGGTTAACACAAGGTTGTGATGTGCACAATAAATGTCGATTCCTTATTTTCCACTTAGCGCAGAATAAAATAATTGTACAAAGTTCTAAAGTCCTAACTGCTGATGGATTTTTCTATGGGGAAAGGTGGACAAAGGAACACAGAGTTTTCCACCAGCATCCCCTTGGGCAGTACCATCACTGTTGGTTCTCCAAGGATGTCTCAGCCCAGGCATTATTTTCCTCTACGTGCAGTAGAACAGGAGAGGGGAGCAGCTGATGGGATGTAAAGGAAACTTGGGATTTTTTTAGGGTTTTGAACCTCCAGAACCTCCTGATGTCTTTGACCTGCTAACCCTGGCCACCTGGAAATGGGCACAGATTGTTTCTTCATTATTGCTTCGTGTTTCCCTGGCAAGCGTGGAGGGAAGTTTATCTGCAGGAAGGCTGAGAAGAAGCAGCGGTTATAAAAAAGCCAATGGCTCGTCCAACAATACATGAAAACCTTTTATCTGGCTACTTGAAATTCAGATCATTTCCTTGCTGAGCTTCATCACAAAATATTCCGTAGCAAAACTAAAGAACTTCTGTCCCACTTCACAGATTTTTTTTTTTTTTTTCTCTTTGACATGGGCTATGGTACTCCTGGGGAAACAATCATTTTTCCCCTGCATTGGAAAACTCTTCTCATGGAGCTTTCTGGTTAAGATTTTTGTCTGCTGGTGGCCTGGAGCCCTTGTAGGGCAGTTCAGCTTTGGCTTTTAAGAGAAAAGAAGGTAAAAGTGAATTTCTGGGCTGAGCTAAGACTGTGCTCCTGGTGCAATGATTTTACAGTATGACCAGAAGTGGTGCAGGTTCTCCTGGTTTGTTTGGAGTGCTTAAATGGATGAAAAAAAAAAAAGAAATAACTACAGGTTATGAGCTGGTTGGCCTTCCTGTGTCAGGATAATACCTTGAAGCTGTATATGTTTTTAAAATGAGCCGTTAAAGCAGGTTGGATATCTATAGGCACTGGTTGCTGGATATCGATCGCTCCCTGCGGGTGGCTAATACAGCTCCAGCCCCGGTCGATAACGGCGCTTTGATGCCCAGCCTGGAATAGGTTTTCCCACCTACGGAAGAAATCCACGTCACAAGCCACCATCTCACTAAGTGCTAATTTGACAGCCTCCTCGGCAGCCCTTGCTGCGAGGCCAAGGAGTTGTCTCAGCATGGATGTCGGGATCGCCTCCCAACCCCTGGACATTGTCCCCTCGGTTCACTGTCAAGCCCCATGGGCAGCGAGGTCCGGCAGCTGCTGCATCAGCCTCGGCTGACTGGTGTCAGACTGGCACTGCGCTCACTGCACGTAATAAATATTCATGCTGAAACCAGAAGAAAATGTGCAAAATTGAATTTTCTACTTCCTTTCCCTTTTTTATTCCCCTTTCCCCCCTTTCCCCCCTTTCCCTCTTTTCGCCCTTTCCCCCTTTCCCCCCTTTTTCTCCTTTTTTTCCTTCTTTTTCCCCTTGTTCCCCTTTTTTTTCCCCTTGTTCCCCTTGTTCTCCTTTTTTCCTTTTCTCCTTTTTTCCTTTTCTCCTTTTTTTCCTTTTCTCCTTTTTCCCTTTTCTCCTTTTTCCCTTTTCTCCTTTTTCCCCTTTCTCCTTTTTCCCTTTTCTACTTTTTCCCTTTTCTTCTTTTTCCCTTTTCTCCTTTTCTCCTTTTTCCCTTTTTCCCTTTTTCTGTTTTCTCCTTTTCTCCTTCCTTTTCCTTTTCCCCTTTTCCTCTTTTCCCCTTCTTTTCCCCTTTCCCTTTTTTCTTTTTTTTTCCTTTTTTTCCTTTTTTTCCCCTTTTTTTCCTTTTTTTAACCTTTTCTTCCTTTTTTTCCTTTTTTTTTCCCCCTTTTTCCCTTTTCCTTTCCTTTTCCAGCCACGCAGAGAGGCTGTTTGGTAATGCAGCACATAAAATCCCATGTTCTCCCGAGTATCATCGGATGTGAACTAAAATAGTACAGCATCTTTGCCTCTGATGTGACTAATTATTTCTAACATTTTTCTTCTGAAACATTGCTTTTCTTCCTTTTTTTCCTTTTTTTTTCCCCCTTTTTCCCTTTTCCTTTCCTTTTCCAGCCACGCAGAGAGGCTGTTTGGTAATGCAGCACATAAAATCCCATGTTCTCCCGAGTATCATCGGATGTGAACTAAAATAGTACAGCATCTTTGCCTCTGATGTGACTAATTATTTCTAACATTTTTCTTCTGAAACATTGCTTAGTGAAAACCTCAGTCAAACCAAGCCAGAGCTGAAATATTAAAAAAAAAAAAAAAAAAAAAAAAAAAAAAAAAAAAAAAAAAGTAGAAGTTGCACTTAAAATATATGTTAGGAATCAAGTGCATGCAATTTCCTGGAAGTTTAATTTTGTTTGTGGGGTTTTGAAGGACCTTTTTAGCAGCATGTTCTCCGCACAGCCCTGATGGTGACCCAGCAAGAACCCCAGGTCTGCCTCCCCACACAACATCTAAGACTCCAGATGATTTTCTGATGTACAAAAATTTATGCACGTATATTTGAGCAATAAAAAAAAAAACCCAGCATTAAGAACGAAAGACTCAATTATATTTTGCTGTTATATTTAACAAGCAAGATACAATATAAATTAGTAAGAATGTGTATAAACACAAATTAATAAATACAAGCAGAAAGACACTTACATCCTCCAGTGTGTGGAGTTTATAGCCTTGTGCAATGTAATTATGTTTATATGAGTATGAGCATAATAAACAGTAGAAAGTCACACAGCAATGAATGATAACAGTGTATATAATGCTAATGCTATACAGAGCCACAGCTGAACTACCAAACATAACCCTACAATTTGTGTAACACGGACAAAAGGGGAAGGGTGTTCTTTTTTGTGGATATTTTTTAACTGAAGGGCTGGAACGCTCACCAAAGACTGGAAAAAAAAACCACAAAACCAACCCAGGATGCTCCCAGACTGGTACTATTAAAATTTGCTATTTAAACACCTTTTTTCCTCCCGTTTTCCAGGCATGTGGACTGCATGATGCCAATGAGCCCTTGAATATTCCCGTTCGCTCTGCTCCGCTCCCCGCTTGCTTTATCAGCCGCCCAGAGGGTCCGAGGCATCCCAGTTAAGAGCAGAACAGACTCTTTGCTGACTTTAGCCGTTCAAGCAGCCTCAGAGATGGAAGACAAACCTCAGCAAAGGCCTGGTAAGTCGGGTTTTAAATCCTGTAGGAATTTCAGCCTTTTTTTTTTTCAGCTGGGAGACTCGGCTCTTTCTGAGCAGAGGACCGTGTGCGGCTCGTGCCCTGGGATCCTCCAGCGCAGGGTGGTGTCTGAGCATCCTTTACAAAGCTTGACATTGCTCTGTGTTTCACTTCCCAGCCCGTGACCTAAATGATGAGCAGAAGGTATTAAGCCTGGATTTTAGCTTAAGAGCTGACTACACCCACGGGAGAAATGAAAGCGCGATGCTGGGTTTTGATTGAAGGCAAGCGGTGAAATTGTACTGGAGTCTTTGTTTATACTGCTGCCAGAAATAGGAAGTTTTGAGCAATATCCTGTCCCTCTTTATTGCTCTTCTTCTCTAAAACCTATCTCATGGCCCCACTGTATTTAGGCAAAGTTCTGTTTGGGCTTGTTGGGTTGTTATGTTGTAAGAAAATGTCAATTAACTTTTTTGCTTGCTATTAAACCCATTTCCCTCCAAACTAGCATTCACCGGCTTTTACTGGAATTCCTTTACCATACAGTCTTTGTGTGCAATGTCGTGATTGTGGTACCAGAGAAAACCTTTGGAAAGGAATGTGGCAGAGCTGTTACATTTTTGGTTAAGCACGAGTCCTGAATTGCTCGTTGCTATGAGAAAGTGCAACCAGAGCCTGTACCCCATCATCCATCTGGGGCTGGTTTGTGCTTCTTCTGTAGATATTGAATGGATTCTTTCTTAAAATAGAAAAAAATATATCCAAATTTCCAGGTACTGCATTTAAAGAAATACTCTCAGTCCTTGAATTATCCCATCTCCCTTGGTTAGAGGTCCTTTGGCTCACCAGCAGATTTAAACCTTCTGTCCCTTGCTGAAGGATGGGATGCTTCAGCTGTACCCCACCTTTACTCTTTCAAGGAAGATTTGGCTGATGTTGGACCATGAGGCATTTTATATCGGGTTTATCTCTGTGAAATTTCACCTAATGCCATCAAAGAGTTAATTGATTTCTGCGGCTTACGCTCTTAAGTCCTTCCCACGTCAGGATTTTCTCCTGACGCTGCTCCTAGACAAGGTGATAGTCTTGTATCCGAAGGCAAACGTATAGATGCATTTCAGTGATCCCATGGAGCGGTTTCCCAGGCAACTGGAACATCTTCATCCGCAGCAGGGAGCAGGGCTCGCCTGGCCAGCTCCTCTTCATGCGAGAGAGCCTGCCATCAGCCGTGCTTTGTGGGGGTTTGGATGAGTTTGGGATATTTCCTCTTGAATTTATGGGCTGGTATTCCTCTGAAATAAAGACTATATGACTGCTCAGGTTGGGAAGATGCATAAGCTGCCAGTGAGGAGTGAAAGGATGGATGAGAGCGCCTGGGGACACCGTGAAACACGCCGCTCAGGGGCCAGAGGTGGGCAGGAGAACCAGGAGCTACCCCTTTCCAAAGAGAAATATTGGTGATAGAAGAGAGAAAAACCCCACGTGGCTAAAATTAGGAAGGGAAGAATCAAAAGATCACTTTATGCTAGGGGGGGAAAAAAAAAAACAAAAAAAAAACAAACCCACACTACAGTAAATACATTTTGTTCTTGTATCACATTCATTCTCGTGGAAAACGGGGCTGACCTCGGAAGGATAGCAGAGAGCACGAAGTGTGCGAGAACACAGTATGCTCTTCTCCAAAATCCAGCCCCTATTTATGCTGTGCCACCCCAAATGTGGGGTTTTGGGAGACGTTGTGGGTTAGAAAAACAGCCCTGGGAAAGTCTTATCAGGCTCTGCGTTTCCCATCTCTGACACTCGGAACAGAAGCAGCCAGTGTACAGCTTGGGAGCTGGAGGGATTGTGAAGCAATTTGATGTGGCTGAAGAACACCGAGTGCAATTCGGCACTGAAACCTCACTTGTTGACTCGGAGATGCACACCCAGAAACCACAGCGCACCGTGAATCGGTGCCAGCAAATGGGAAACCTTTGGGTTGCGCCTCTTGGTCACGCCTTTGATGCGCAGTTATCGGTAGGCGAGCTAGCTTGGCAGAAGAGACGTGCCCTAAGGCCACGAGCTTCAACACTTTCCAAGAGCACATGTTAAGAGACTCTGCCTTTCTATCAGAAGCCTGCGATGAGCTGAGTCAGAGTATTTTTAGCTCCTGTCCTGTTGGCTTAGATGATGCTGATATTATGAAATTTGGCAAGGCAGAGAACTGCAGGGTTATTTGAGTTCCAAGGGATCTCTTGTATGTAATGTGGTCCTGTTGTGGTCCAGACGGGGAACGGCATGAGCTTTGCTTTTCTGAGTTGCTCATTCATAATTTGTTGTACCAGTCTGGAGTGTCTCGGGGGGCCACACCGGGTGCTGGAGCCCTGTGCCCCATCTCTGGAGGGGTTCAAGGCCAGGCTGGATGAGGTTTCGGGCAACCTGGGCTAGTGGGAGGTGTCCCTGCCCATGGCAGGGGGTGGAACTGGATGGGCTTTAAGGTCCCTTCCAACCCCAACCATCCTGTGATTCTGTGATGCCTGAGCCAGTGGAGATGGTGCTCACCGCAGCACCAGAAGAAGCATCACCTTGTCCCCAGGGCACAGTCCCTACACCCACAGACCCTGCTGAGATGGCTTGGGTCCCACCACGCTCACGTGGTTATTCGGCACTGAGGACCGGGTGAGTGATGCTCGTGGTGCTCCCGTGCTGTTAATTCAGGTGCGCTCCTTGCTGCTCTGCAGTCGAGTCCTTCAGCTCCCAGGGCTTCTTGCTTTTAAAAAGAAGCCTTCAGCCCCTTTGAAAGGTTTACCCTTGCCTTTCTTCACTCCTTGCAGCTGGGACTCGCTCAGGCTTTATTGCAAAGTGCAATATTGAAGTCCATCATGTAATTTTTTTCAGTGTACTTGTCTGATGGGGATCGGGTTGAAAAGCATGAACTTTTACTGCTGAAATGAAAGAACTGGCTGTCAGCAGGCAGGCTCTTTGGAAGGAAAAAGGAGTCACAGGGGTTTTTTTGTGGACTTATACGTTTGCTTTTGGCAGTCAATATAGTGTCAAGCTGAATGGAGAGCTGGCCCTTTTCATGTGCTGGGGCTTCAACACTTTTTCCTCTGAGACTGGGGCAGTGAAACTCTGTAGTAAGAAGGTAGAGAATATCCCCTGTCCTGTCCACGGAGAACAATCCTGATTCTCTGCCTTTGGGGCCTCTTCTATGCTCCAGAGAGTGAGGTTATATTCATTTTTCTAATATTTTCTATTATTTTAATATATTCTAATATTTTCTGATGTCTAATAGTTAGATTAGGTTTTCTAATATTGGGTTTTGTGTTTATTCATAGTAAGCTGTACTCTTGATTAAGAAGTAGCAGCTGATTACCTCCCAAGCGAGCAGCTGTGGGGAGGGGTATGGGTTGGAAAAAAAAAGACCCTGATGGTAAAAGAGGAATTCGCAAGGTGGAGACAGGGAGAGAGATGAGGTTCAGTCCATTAGGTATTAGTGCAAGTAACAAGGGAGACAGACATAACTTCTTGAGGAGTTATATCATGCGCTAAAACATAATTAGGTATGAAGGGATGCTTGCACAGAGCGAGAAAAAGACAGTCAGCTCTGCAACAGGTTCTCAGTGAGAAAACCAAACCTTCTTGTCTTTTGGCTTGTGATATTTTTGGATGATGCCTTTTATAAGAGGAGAAGAACACTAGGGGAAATCAAGCTCCTTGGTCGCTTATGCTCAGACAAAAGGCATGTCAGCTTGAGCACCCAATTATATGACAGCAGCACTACCTCGCTCCTACTTGAGGACCTTTATAAGCAACAAAAGTCGCCAAATCTTGCTCTAGGGCTGGCATTTTGCAAGGTGGTGAAGCTCCTAGCCATCAGCCATGGAGTACCAAAGGCACTGAGCGGTACCCGATGCTTGGGTGCAACGTCTGCGCCTCGACTGCCTGCAAAGCAAGGATGGAGTTGGATTTTATCTTCCAACCAGCAAATTTGACAGCACGGGTATATTCACCATGTGAAGCGTGCTCCAGGGTTCAGTGCCTAT
Organism: Pterocles gutturalis; assembly: GCF_000699245.1. NCBI lineage: Eukaryota > Metazoa > Chordata > Aves > Pterocliformes > Pteroclidae > Pterocles > Pterocles gutturalis. The sequence continues at coordinate 51,785 of NW_010125907.1, read as the reverse complement.
TTCTTTTATCTTTAGTGTGTCGTTGCGGAGAGGACCGTTCCTATCAAAAGGCTTTTGCGGAAAAGGATGGCTCCTTTACAGAGCCTGCAATATCCTTGTTTATTTAAGTAGCACAGACAAGTGGAAAGAAAATAACAGGGAGTTAAAAGAGCATGAAGAACAGATGGAAAATGCTCCACGTTTTGGAGAGAAAAGGTGCGTCCTCTCACCTCCTACAAATGATGACTGCTCTTCCAGATGTAGCTGCTTATTTCCTAAAGGTACTTTCGGTCTGGTGTCGCAGATTTCAACTGGCGTCTTCCCCTTCTCCAGAAATGCCAAGAGCTAATCTGCGGAACAGCTGAGATTTCTCCCTCGCAAGTGTCGCCTGTTCAGAAGGCAATGAGCCACCCCTGCGTTGCGATTCGGATATTTTCTCATAACTGTGCCAAGCGACTTTGCTTCTCCCCAGGCTGATCAGCCCAGGATGGTTTGTCAAAGAAATGAGAGAGCTGACAGATGTTTTCTATCCAGCTGACCTGTTTTCTACCCTGAAGGTCACTCCAGATTGCACGAAAACCTGCTCAGGTGTGAGCAATTCACCCCTTTCTGTCCAGTCGGTCGATGATGAGTGTCCTGATGAGCATTTGGCATCCTCCACGTCCCTCACTGACTCTGCAGTTAATATAAGTCTACAGGTTTGTGTCCCACTTTTTGCCTCCCAGCCGTAATTGGGTTAGCTGGGCTGACTTTGCCCCGACATTGCTCCCTTTTTTCCATTCTGGAATGATGTAGTCCTTGGTGGTGTGACATCTCAAGGACTTAGAAAGCAGAAAAAAATGGTTTCGTACTGAGATTCTGCAGTCGGAAATATGCAGACTTGCTTGAGCCAGGATATTTTGTTGGCATCTTAGCTACAAGGGCACGTAGCGACAGGACGAGGGGGAGTGGATTTAAACTGGAAGAGGGGAGATTGAGATGAGATCTTGGGAAGAAATGTTTTCCTGTGCGGGGGGGTGAGGCAGTGGCCCAGGGTGCCCAGAGAAGCTGTGGATGCCCCATCCCTGGAGGGGTTCAAGGCCAGGCTGGATGAGGCTTTGGGCAACCTGGTCTAGTGGGAGGTGTCCCTGCCCATGGCAGGGGGTGGTACTGGATGGGCTTTAAGCTCCCTTCCAACCCAAACCATTCTGTGATTCTATGATAATAAAAAATATTTGATATGTTTTCCTTGTCTTTCTTAGCCTTATCTGCTGGAGAACCCTGAGGTACAGTGCAATAACTTACATAACATTGATGGCCTTCAGAGGCACCCAACCCTTTCTCCCTATTCCCCACTATTTATACTATTTACATTAGCTTTCCTTGACTCCTTTAAAGTTTGATCCCTTTAAAGTTTGCTCTCCCTTTCTTAAGTCACATCAGACTTTCCTCCATCCTTTTCTCACTCTCCACAAAAAAACTTTGCCTTTTCTTGTCTGTCTAGGCTCTTTTCTCTTTTTTGCTTCTACTTCAACAACTATTCAGACTTTCTCAGATCATCGAGATCTTTGTTGCCTCTGAGCAGAAATTGGGTTTCAGCTTTGACAGGTGTCTTTTTCGCTCAGCGCTGACATCGTTTCTTAGGCAGCAGCTTCCTGCAGGATCTATTGGAGAAATTTCTGAATGCGTAAATTATGTTGGCACGCACAAATAAGCATAGCAAAAAAAGTTAATTACCGCCACTTTTCCGATGCTGAGTCTCCCCTTCATGGGTTGAGCAAGTTTTGTCTGCTCTGCTTTTTTTTTTTTTTTTCTTTCCCCCTGCAGATAAATTGTCCAATGACTTTAACATTTGGTGGCGGTGCATAGAGAATAACGAGAGCTTGTTTTTCATGGTGGTGTACTTCATGCAGACTGTTTTTTTCTGAAGGCACGCTAAGGAATCTGACAAAAAATGCAAGCGCATCTATAAATCGGAAATCTTTCCTGCCCTGTTTAAATATGTTTTTGCCAAAAGCATTTTTCTTGGCGTTTCCTATAGAATGTAGCACGAACATGGTGGCGTCAGCTGGAGTCTCGTGGACATTTGTGCACTTGGCAGAGCGTCTGCAAGGTGTCTGTGGGCGATGACGACATTTGGCATCGCAGGCTCGGGTTATACGTCACCGCACGATTCGATGCGATCAGCAGCTCTGCCCCACGCCGGGGAGTGGGACTGGCAGACCCCAGATAAGGAAACTTGTGCTGGCTCTGCCCACATCGTCTCTGCTTACGTTGACTGTAACCAGGGGAAAAAAAAAAAATCTATAATTATAGATGATGATTTAGACTTTAACATCCTGCGACTGTGACGCAGATGGCAATTCCTGTCTGAGGTAGGATCAAAAATGTGACTTTGGAGCTCATTTCTGCTTCTGGCACAGGGGATCAGACTTCATCCCCTTTGCTGGCAGTGACCTGTCCGGCTCTGATGATGCACAAGTGCTTTGAAATCGCGTGGCAACCTGGACCCTGAGGTTCACGTTAGCTGCAGGTCCACAAATCTTACACCTGCTCCTTACATCGTCTGACACCACACCGTTAAGGAGTGGGAGGCAGGAGTGGCAGAGCTGCTTCTTGCTTTAATACCTTTTTATTTTTCTCCTCGTAGATCAAACCTGCGCGTCAGAAGGTGCATTTGCCGCAGCCTTAACCATTACCAACAGAGGCTTAGTGGGGGGAAATGATGTCCGAGTGGAATTGCATTGAAAATTAGGATTGAAAAAGGTGCCATGCATCTTTTAAGCAACGGCTGCAATGCCTCGGCTCGGCGTGGGAGCCGTCCCCGTCTGCGAGGAGCTGGAGCCATGTGTCACTCGCAGGGCTTCGCTCTGCAGGCAGCGGCGTTGTTGAGCAAAATGGAATTCAATAAATGCGTCGCTCCTGGAAAAAGTTGAAACGGGAACGCAGAGCTGTTTATCCACAGCAGCCAAATAAGAGGAGAGGCTCGTGGTCAGTCACTGCCTGGTTAGATATCCCAGAGCAAGAGCTGTGCTTCCCCCCCAACCCAGCCCCAGCCAGCCAGGGTCATGCTCTTGCTGGATCATAACAGAGTTTAAAGGGATCAGAAGCAATCACAGCAGGGAAATGCACAGAAATAGTCAAGTGTGTATCTACAGCAACTTTTTAGCTTCTTTATGCCTCTGTAGACAAAGACCTCAGTGGTGCGAGGGAAGGGTTTGATTCCATCCCCTTGCTGGTGGTGAGAACACCGAAGGAATAAAACCACTTTCTGACTTCTGTTTTTCTTCTGCTGTTGCGTCTTGCTGGGATTTTCTATTATCACTGAGTCAGAAACAGATGTATAGGCTGTGAGGATGATTAATTTCCATTTTACACCTTGCTATGATCTCAAAGCAAACCATCCTGGCTCTTGGGTTTCTTGATGTTCTTGAAAGGAAAGAAAAATTTTGAGCTCAGAGCAAAATATCTAGGAGGCTGTCTCCAAAACAAGCCATGCTGAGGTTTCACTGTGAGCATCCTAGAGGGGAACGACGAGATTTTAGCACCTTGCCTTTATCCAGACCACTGCCCTGCTATGGTTTTACAATGTTTGGGGTTATACCAATGGACCATGCAGGGCATCTTTGGCGTATGCTTTCATTTTTTGTATTTTGATCCCTTAGCAAAGGCACACAGTGCCAGCTTAAACACTTTAGATTTACTACTGTGATAAATGGGGGACGGAAATATCATATTCTTAAGCTTATAGGCCTATTAACCTTATTAAGTTGTAAGGCTCGATGGGCTTATCAGCAAGCTTTGTGTTGTGTTTCATATTTTTTTTTCCAAGAGCAGCAGCGAGGTGCAATGCACTATTCCTTTAACAAAGCGAGCAGGAGGGGAAGGTGATGGTGTTGGCTTTGCAGGGAAGTGGAAGACTTTGCTGCTAATTTATTCTCATAAAATGCAAATTTTATGGATGCTGGGAATTTTTATTGTGGTTCTTAATGATTCATCTGACCTATGATACCTGGCAGTGAACCTTAGCTGGGAGCAAGGCTGCAGACTGGGTGCTCTGCAGACGGAGCAGAAGACCGAAAAATGTCAATTGCCACTTGTTCTGTTCAACCTGATCCATCCAGACCTGAAGTGGGAATAGCTTGAATGTATCTACATCTCCGTACACACTTTATGCATGCAAATCACGGTTGTAATGTGCTAAATTACATCCTGAATAGCTAGAAAAAAATAAACTCAAAGACGTGAGAAGCAAATGGGAGAGCTTGAATCTTCACTCTGCTCAGATGACACCACTGCTGTGGGTCCCAGAGGGGGACAAAGCCCCCGAGCCCGCTTCTGGGCTGGCAATGGCTCGATAACTTAAGCTCACATAACTGCAATCTGCGTCTGGCTCGCGTGAAAGCAGTTTGTGGTCACTCAGTGGTCAAAGCTGTTGAAAAGGGAATCTGCTCTCGGATTTTGTGAAGGAAAAACCCAAACTTGACTTGTCTGTGTCCTCTTAGAGTCAGGTCCTAACGCCCGCAGTCTGTCATGGGTGACTTTTGGGCAGAACTGGAAGCAGAAAGCAGGCTAAAGGGTTTTGCTGAGAAAGATCTTACTGTCAGCATTTATAATACAAGCATGAATAAAATACGTGCAAACTCTCAGATCAACCGTTATTTTCTTCCTAGCGTTCAGACCAGATGCAATTTGTTTTGCAAAGCGTTGGGAGATTGCTGCCATATGAGACTCTTTCCTTTTCCCACCCGCTGCGTGAAAACATCCTTGATGAGCATATTTCGTCATCTTTTTGTCCTTCCTTTGAAAGTCACACGAGAACTGTCTTCCTATGTTGTCTGAAATTTCTCTAATCTTCTTCTTTGCTCCAGGCTCCACAAAGCTTTCTCCTGTCTGGGCTCTCACGGCCATCTCCTCGGTGTCCCAAGGCCACCTCTTGCATCCAAAGCTGATGAGAAATGTGGCCAGATCCCCTGTTTTTTAAAGGGATGTGATAATGGTAAGCGTAGGAGGTGCTGACCAGGCACAGTGGGAGGTCACCAGGAACTCAAAACAACTCATGATTTAGAAAACTAAAAGTCAATAATGCACCAAAGTTTACCCAGAGACTCTAAAGTCCAAGCTCCACACTGAACCTAGAAATCCTGAACTTCAATCACAAGGCTTTTCTTCCACAAATAGTGTTGTGTGAAGGTTAATTTTGTATTAAAATGGAGTTAAACGAAACACAGATACAATGAAAGCTGACGCTACGCTACGCTCAAGCAGGATCCAACCCGACGTGCTTTCCGTTGCAGCAGAAACACGGGCCAATCCGCTTATCGGTTGAGTTGGAGGTCCTGTACGCATCGGAATGGTATGTTCAATTCAAACGAAAGGATTTTCTCTCTGAATAAAAGGACATATACTGAATATGCAGATAGTCAAATGTTCTCTTGATTTTTTTGTTTTGTAAATGGATTGCTTACCTTGGTGTTTAAATGAGGCTAATTTCATCTTCTATCATCCTGTTGGTCCTGAAGAATCCTGAAGTACTTTACCAGCAACTACAAAAACGTACTTTTTATTAGTAATTTGAGAGTCATTGGATTATATCAACCACTGACATGATCAGCACGGGCATGTACAGCGATGATGACAAAATATTCAAGCACAATCTGAGATCAAATGATAAATTTTTTCTCTAAAATGTGTTAAAGGCTCTTGCATGCCACTCTGTTTCTTTTGGCCTTATCTGAATGTCTTAATGCTTTATACCTTCTGGAATTAAATGCATCTACGTCAGGAGACTGAATGTTCCCATTAAAGTTGCCATAATTTATGATGGCTCCGCTCAAAGGCTCACACAGAGTTCCCTTTTCCAGCCTTTGTACATTGGTGTTTCAGTGTAAGCCCTGAAGGAAATGCAACGTTTGAGGCTGCTGAGTCACTGCCGTGCATGTCTAACGCTGGGTCACTCTTAAAAAAAAAAATCTTTAGCATTGTCATTCTAAGAAAAAAAACCCTGAATTTAATGTTTTTCAGCATTCCCTTGTCTAACATTCTGAGATTTTGGGATACTCTTACTGCTTTTCCAGTACTTGATGATCTTTAAGGTCCCTTCCAACCCCAACCATTCTATGAGTTTATGATTCTATACTCTGTCTAAATAAACCACCGGATCCCCTAAAATGTTGCACAATTAAATGAAATGTTGTGCAATTAAATTTGTTGCGGTAACAAATGATGCTCTTAGGCATTAATCATTAAACTGATGGAGATAAACAATTTATTAATCCTACAGAAGATTTGATTAAGTAAACTTAACATAGGCTGAGATATGACTGCATGCAAGAGGAGAAATTAGTGTCCAAAGAGCTTAAGTTCTAAGAAAAACACTTAAAAATTGGGTGCATGTAAAAAAAAAAAAAAAAAAAAAAAGGAGGGGGAGAAAAAGAAAAAAGCTGTATATATTGTTATGTAGTGTTCTGTGTATTGTAGCTGCTCTGAGTATAATAAGATTCTTGGAGGAACTTTCTACTCAAAATGCACTTTTCCTGTTTTTCCTTCGCAGCCAGGCTTTACAAGGTCTTCATATGATATACTGGAAGTGGCAAAAATTTTTTGAAGCGCATTTTTGAAATCTTTAGACCTTTGACCATATACGCTCCGATGATACGGACTGAACAGTAAACCCACTTGAGAGACATTTAATGAAATCAGTTGGTGGTTTCGTAATGGCAGCTCAATGTGTGTTCTTGCCATTTTCCCATTTAACAAGAAGAAAAGGCCAAACAAGGACCAATTAGTCATAATAAAATCAGCTTTGATGACATTTTCACTCCTGAACTCTGCTATAAAATGGTCATCTAAGAACTGAAAGGATACGTGAGGAATTTGGTGGAATAACTGCATGTACGTACATGCACACTCCTGAATAAAAAATGATCAGGTAAAGACACCGCGGGTTACTTTGTACACGGAGAAAATATACTGTTCATGTGCTTATGTGTATTCATGTAGCTTTGCTCGATTTTGTTTTAAATTTGACCTGATCTCAGTTTTTCTTTGAAGGTTAAACTTGGTGTTCATTCTTTGGATCTCAATGACATTCGTGTGCTCGGGTTACCCAGTCGTCCCTTCCATGGTAAGTCACGCTCCCTACTTACTTGAAGATGAGGTGCTTCATTTCTTTTAAATAGCTCTTTTATTTAAATTAATTTTTTTTTGTCTGCTTGTTTCCTTGTTGTTGTTGGTTTTGATAAAATGAGAGAAGTTTCCGGTGTTAAAGCTACTGGTTAAATATTATTACCTCATTTTCCTGGCGTATAGCTCAGTTTTTGCTTTAGTTACGAATAAAATATGCAAGCCTCTAAAACAAGCATGTGAGCAATCTATTGCATATTTAATGTAGAGTGTGGGGAGCTGAAATATTGTATGAAAAAGAGAAAAACCTCAGTCTCTCCATTTAATTTCAATTCCTTGCCTATATCAAAGAGGTACAATAAGTATTAATTGCACTTATTGCTAGCTAGTTTATAAATCTATAAATTTATTTGTCACTGGTAGTGTGTATGGAAAGGAGAATCTCTTACGTAAAGCTATGGAAAATGATTGCAAAGAATCGGTAATACAAATAATCCCAATATCCTTTCAGTTGCTGATCTCAGCCAGGTTACTGGTCAAACTATGCATACACCAGTTAAGACTTTGCCAGCGTGGAATGAGATATTTTATTTCTACTCAAGTTCCATTTCCCTGGTTTGGACAAGGTCTTCTTTAGACTCCCTGTTTCTTTACTGCTGTAAAATCAGCTCTAGGAGCCACGGTTCAGGTTTCTTTGTTTCCTCGGGTGTGTTCTGCATCATTCTCTTTTCACGAAGGTGATCTGGCCACTCCTGCAGCTGGTTATTTCACTGATGTCAAGTTCCCGTTAGCCTTCATCTATCCGTCGCCTGGTTCCTCTCTCTGTTTTACTCTGGAAACGCTGAATCATCTTTCATTTCTGATCACGGGTAGTTCAGGCACAGCTTGATCTGACTACCCCCATTCCTTAATGGATCTCTTTATTGCAATGATATAATAGGTAAAAGGAGTTTAATTACTGCATCCCAATTGCTATTTTGCCAGGCAAGATATTAACATTTATTCAGTCGTATAAGTCTCTGTATAGGTTGGGAGATAGCAGCTAAAAGGGGAATTTCCCTGTGCCTGTGTTTCTTGCAGAAAGGGTTTCTTCTTCATAGGGAGGAACTTGGGAAGGAGGTTGGCTGGGTGGTTAGTGGGCTGTGTACCTGCTGGGTTGCTTTAGACTCAGTGCCATGCTCCTGCTTGCAGAAGGAATCATTAATCCACCTTTTATACCCACAGAATTAAAACCAATCCTAATGAGGCTAATGGCAGTTTTACCACCCATCCCAGTGCCGGCAGGTGTTAAGCTCACGGCCCTCCACACAACCGTTTCCCAAGCGAGGACGCGATCCGGCTTGGGGAAGGATGGCAGAGCATTTCTGCGAGAGAGAGAGTCATCAGGCTCATCAGTCGTGATATGATGAAAGCTGCACAGGAGAGCTATAGACATGCCAGGAAATGTTTCCTTTTAAATGCAATGCTCATTTAAATGCAGCTTCAATTTATAAAAGTTTTTTATTTTACATTTTTATACTGTAAAATAGAAGTAAAAGGAACGTGTACATAAACCTAGATGGAGTTTAATCCAGATTTTAAAAAATTCCCATTAATACTTCCTCATGATAAATGTAGTCGTAGCTACTACCGTAACTACCCATAACTCCTAGAAAGCTTCCTCCCCCAAGTTTCTGCTTTACAGGTATTTTCATTTTCTCTTATCTGTCGTTTAAGCCACATGGCTTCACACAAGTGATAACAAGCTGCTGTTCCATCGTTAACTGAAAACAATCTTTTTTACAGCCATAAACATGCGTGCTACTCTAGGGAACCCATGTTATGTGTCACAATTGGTCACCATCACAGAAAACAATTCATTTCATGCCATAAATATAATTGTAACAGCATTGGTATTTTCTACCAGCAATAACACAGTTGAGTTTTTCAGAAAGCTCTGAAAAAAAATCTGATTTTCAATATGATGAGTCCTTAGCAAATAACAGTTCATCCTTGTCTTTCCAAGCATAAATTGTTTTTATGTTTCTGCTTCGCTTTTCAGTGAACAAGTCCTGGCAAATGCACAAATCTATAATTTTACCTTTCCTTATCTTTCTCTTTTGTTTGTTTTTTTTTTTATCTTCAGAGCAGCAATCCGTTTTATTTGAATTGCCAGCTGTATGGAAAATCTGATT
>NW_010125907.1:35720-42497 GCF_000699245.1 Pterocles gutturalis | reverse complement strand
CCTGCTGAATAACTGCTTAGCCAAGGTGGGCAGGAACGAAGAACTGGCTTTTTTAAAGCCTTACCTGGAGATGCCTTTCAACAAAAGGTCCTTCCGCAACGGTGTTGGGTCAGGAATTAAAAAAACTTCCTTTCGAAGAGCAAAGTCATAAACAAATGTTCCAAACCGCGCTCCTGAGTTTGGCACCTGATGGTTAACTTTGCATTTTAAATGGTTTTAATGCTTTTCTCTGACCAAACCAGCAGAGACAAATGTACCCGTGTCTTCATCGTGTAAGCAGATGTTTATTTCAAAGAGCACCAGCCAAGGGGAGCAGATGGGATTGTTCAGACGGGGCTTTGTTTCCAAAGTTCCACTATCATAAAGTTTTGTACCCAAATGAATGTTTTCATTTGCTTCATTCCCCTTCTTTGTAAAGCTCCAGATTTAATCAGCTTGCTCTTGATTAATACAAAAATAGTGCTGTGCTTTGAATAGCTCGGGAGGCACGGTCTTATTCCCAACATCCCTCCTCTCTGCTGTAGCGACAAACCCACCGGCAATGCAAGGCATGCCCCTACTTTCCTGTCCCACATCGCATTTGCTTGAAGACAACTGCTCTGGTGATATTAATACAGCTTTCAGTACATTTAATTTCAGATTTCCAAAGATGTGAAGGGCCATGGGTGAAAGGCAGAATCAGGCCCCTACTTGTGACTTCTAGTTTTTTTTTTTTTAACATAGTTATTTAAAATGACTTTAGCAGGAAATCATCTCTTGAGATGTGGCATCTCATTTCCAGAAGGGTCGTGGGAAATCACTCGAAGGCAGGGTACCCGTGCAGCTCCCTTTGCCTCCGTTAATTGACTTTAGGCAGCGCACATCTGATGAAATGTGCCAAACCCGCTTTCTGCTCGTCTGCTAGGCTTGTGACACAGTAATTAACAACAGGAGGGGTTTGGTTTTTTTTTTTTAAATATCCCATTAAAAAATAAAAAAAAATTAATTTGCTCTGAAAATATGTAAATGTGATGCGTATGGAAGATCATCTGCTGAGTTACACGTGTGTGAATTTTACCTTGTGGTTGTTTCCTCCAAACACGGTTTAACGAGCTGTAACGTTGGTTCGAAAATGTTGCAAAGTGTCCATGCAAATGTATTTGGAATTCAAAGCTAAGATGATAATAAATCGGTATATGGATGCTTTCTAATATTTCCCTGTTGAATGTCATAACCTGAGAGATCTTTATGAAAGCTAGAATAAGGTTCATTGTCATTGTCCCCTCAATGATGCCCACTCCTGAGCCCATGGAGGAAAGTGACGGGAGCACAGAGCTGTGATACTGGGTTTCTGGACTGCAGCTGGCTAATTTCTGGCTGGTTCAAGGAGGTCAAACACGCTCCTGTCTGCATCTGTCCACGCTGAAATGTTTAAAGCATCGTATTTTTTAAAGCTACTTCAACTCCATTTGGGTACTGCTGGTGTCAGGGTTGCTTAGCTCTGGCAGCTCTTTGCCAAGTGGCACCTAGAGACCTTTAAAAATGTATAAGGGAAATGTTAGATAATTATTATTCTCATGAATTCTGACTCGTGTAACGTCTGCATGGGAGGAAGCCCCGGACAGCAAACGCGGTGGCACAGAGAAGTTTTGCTGCAGCAGGGTCTTCGCCCTGTTTGGTTCAAAACCATCACCTGGATTTAACGATGTCGTTGTGCAGGTGTCGTGTGCGTATTCTGCATCCCTGGGTGTCTGTGCTGGGTGAGGCGGAGGTGCTGTGTCGCAGTGCAGCCACCTGGAGTGGCTCTGCCCTGCTCGTATCACCACCCAACTTATTTTTCATAAAAATGAAACAAGTCCAGATTTATCTTTGTCTTGGGCTTTCACATCCATTATCGTTAACTTTTTTTCTACATAATCAAATACGTTTCTGCCTTGGTGAGCTGTGATAAACAAGGTAGTCTGTAAGCCAACGGAGCTGTACCTTTAGCTTTGACAATCAACCTCGTCCTTTTCATTTCTTGGGCAGGTGTATGACCAACTTCTTTAGTGCTTTGGCAATTGCCTTTGAGCAGGGTATGTTCAGAAGGGATGGAGAGCCGGCATCCTGCTCGCACAGACCTTCATCCCCTTTTTTTTTTTTAAAGTATGGGCTGCAAGAAAAATAGCTTCTTGGCTGCAGGAAAAAAAAAAAAAATTATTTATGATTTAGTCATTCTCTGACAAACCACTCCACCTCGAGGGATCTGCATGCACAAAAAAGATGGTACAAGGAGGCCACCAAAAGAGCCATAAGTCTTGCACTCCCCTAAATCACACCGAGCAAGCCGGGAAAATGCAGATTATCCAGCTGACTTACAGCGGTAGTTCTGTCACCGGCGGTCTGATCTCGCCATCACCGCCCACTGAAAACTCAACGGTGCTCATGCTGCCTTCGACATGAAATGCTAAACTCTTCTCTGAACTTTAAAGGTGGCTTTATTTTGGAAAGAACAGAGAGTAACCTTCGTGATCTCTGTCAGAAAATAAGGATCTAAGGGTGCCGTTGCTGAGCACATTATTTTTTTTTTATGCTGACAGAAACTAGAAACGTGACAAAAAATGGCTTTTTCAGTACAAAGAGAACAATAGGAAAGACTATAGGAATGCTGGCCTACAACATAATTAATCAGAGAATCACAGGATGGTTTGGGTTGGAAGGGACCTTAAAGCCCGTCGAGTCCCACCCTCTGCCATGGGCAGGGACACCTCCCACCAGCCCAGGTTGCCCAAATGGGTGAGATGCTCATTCCTCGACAGGGCTGAGCGAGGGGCATCCTCTACGCCTGCATTTCCAAAGTGCAGCAGCTATAGTTTATTCAATCCTGTATTTATTCAATTAATTCAATATTCAATATGATGTATTTTCTTCTTTTTTGGTCATACATCCTTTAATAAAGTGCATTAAAAAGCATTTAAAGGACACGCAGAATCCCTGAATCCATAGGGATTTTTTAACCCTGATTTCCTCTAACTTGTCCCTACCTTTGGAGGCTTTGGACATAAGTTTCCACTAATGAGTCTCTGTCTTTGGGCTGGGAGAGCCATCCTGGAGCAGAGCATTGTCTATTTTTAGCAGCCAGCCCATCCCAAGCCCTGGGGTCAGGCTGCCGCTGCCCTGTGCTGCATCCCCATCCCACCCTGGCAGGACACCTTGCGAAGGGCTGTGCTGCTCCTCTGCTCCCTAAAAACAGTTTGTGCCTTGGAGGAGGCAGCTACGGTTGCCACTAGGTGAAAGTGAAAAGAACAAATCCAATAAAATATGAACGAGTGAAAAGTGCCTGAAGACAGGAGGAGGAATTAACATTTTTTTTTATTTCTTCACAGATTATTGGCAAGAAAGGCAATTAAATAGCCTGATGTAATAGCATCTAATCTACTTGCAAGATGGAAAATTAGTTGTCGTAATGACATACCAATACTTGGTTTTCTGATTACCAAGCATATATTAATGTATACATATGTATCCTATTTAGATTTCCTAATTTGCTATTATTTGCCTGTAGGTGGTAATTTATTGCCTTAAAATACTGAAGGGGAAAAAAGGAAGAAGTCTCTTGCTGCTTTTAGCTCTGGATATAATTTTGACCTTAAGAAAGAAGAAGACAGATATGAGAGAGTATATTAGATGTTATTATTACCGTAATAAAATACAGATAAAAATCATAGTGCAGAAAGACTCTAAGACAACTATTAAGCATTTGCCATATAAAGAAAATCAAAATTTCACTTATCAGATATTCTGTCACTTTAAAAGATTCATCATGAAAAATTACTCCTAACAGCGCAGCATTTATGCAATATGTCATTGATGAGCTGTCTGCTTAAACGTTTAAAGAGTTTGAAAAAGATGAAAAAAAAGCCAAAGATATGCTTTTTATTAGGCTGACAGAATGTTTCACTATATTTAAATTTAATAGTGAAACAATATGGCATTACTTTTTTTTTTTTTTTTTTAAGAAAACAAGCTGAGCTCATTGTTCTACCCTAACGTGCGATGGTTAGTGAGCACAACCAGACCAAGAATGTCGCTTGTTGACTGAAAAAAATGATACAGCTATACATCAGACTCCACTCTGGTAGCCTGTTTTAGAGCCAGGAGGAATTTTTTTGTGGTGATAGAAAGACTTTTTCTTCAAATACCCTACAGGATTTGAAGTCATTGGGTTGATTATGCTTAAAATGAAGCATATCTTAAAAGCTTGATCAGCTGAGACCCCTCTTCTCGACGTCTTCGGTATGAACCTTTCCAAGGACATAAAAGGGCTCAATGCGATAAGAGATGAGCTATCGAGTGCCGCTCTCGAGACATCATCCACAACTCATTGAAGTCAACAGAAAGCTGCCGAGCGTCTTCAACGGGCTTTGGATCAGACGTTCAGCATATTAACGGTAAGAGTATTTTGTGTGTTCCCTTCTGACGGTCGGTCGAATGAGTCCGGTGAATCTCTATGGCAACCCTCGAGCACCTCACAGCAGCTCTGTGCACTAATAGATTTTTTTTTTTTTCTTCCCAGAAAGCATCCTCATTGATTTTTGTGGCTTGTGCCAGCTGTCTCTGTTAGCCCACCGTATCTCAATTTGGGGACCAGAGCATCGCTGGCGTTTCAAACCCACAGCCAAATGCTGGAGCTGGGAGCCCTGTGAGGAGCCCGGGCCACCGGCGTTGGCTCCATGCCTTCGTTAGCAGCCGCCGCATCGTAATTAGTAGCGTGACATTGGATGAAGCAAAGGTCTTCAAGGATGCGTGTGTATTGTTGGACATAGAAACATAAATACAGGAGTAAGATAATTTATTCTAGAGTGATTCCAGTCCCCCCACCACTTTTTTTTTCTTTTTTTTTTAAATAAATAGTACACTAGCAAGTAGGTGATGGTTATACATGTTGCGGAGTTTTGTTTACTTTGTTTTCAAGTAAAAATCATAAAGTAAATAAAAAGAACAGCTGGATCTCAACTTGATTCAAAATACAGGGGGAAAAGAAGATTATGTACAAGTAAAAATGGCCATTGAGGGAAAAATCATTGCTCCTTAGTGGTATTTGTTCTTCATTGGTGGTTTCAGTGATAATCCTCTGCAGTGCTGTTGTAGAATATTTTTACAGTAAACAAAGACCTGGAGTCATGAAATCTTTTGGTCAGAGCCTGCTTGCTAGATCTGCTTTTCCATTCCAGGAATGAAATTCATGCTTATGCCCATCTGCGGTGCCTGGTGGGTCTTTCTCAGCACCGTCCACAACACACACTGATGGGGAGTCTCCAAACGACACATCTCTGCATGAGCTGGGAAAACCCATCGATACATCAGGTGTGCCAGAGCTCAGCGGACTGTGGCGGGAGGTTAGACATACGATCGACACACAGACATGTCCTTGCAGGCTGTAAATTTAGCTTTCTTAATTTGGAGCTGAGTCCCACTGTTTCCGTTAATGAATTTCTCAAAGCCCCGGAACGGCAGTTGCGGTAACGTTCCCCACTATCTGGAAATGTGTCAGAGATATTGCACGTTCTTGGTTTGGGCACTTCTACGTATTTTGGATGAAAGAACCCGGCTTCTTGGACAGGCGTGCCTTTTGGTTTCCCCATGTTATGACAAGGGATGTGTTTGACTCTGCTAGTCTTTTTTGCTTTTTAGTTTTTTTAGCCAGGTTTGCAAATTATTCCTTCCTGCTGGCAGCGGGAATCTTGTTAGCTTCCTGGATGATGGGAGCAGCACAGTCACCAGCATATTTTCTGCTGCTCAGCGATGCCTGGCAGAGCACATCCCGTGAAATGCCACTTCGTTTCGTGTTTCTCCGTTTTAAATTCATTTTCACATTCAAAATATGGTGAAATTATTGTCGCGCAAGACACTGTGGCACATCGGGAAGGATGCTAAGTCATTCACTTAATTAGACAGCAATTGGTGCTGGCTGGAGCGCACCATAATGCAAAGAAGCAACGTGTAAGTCAAGGGAACAAGCTATTCGACTGTTCGTTATTGGCTCCGTTTCGCGGTTTGGCATCAGAAGTCACGCTGACTGCAGGCTAGCCCCGAGTCTGGGCTCTGGCTGCTATCGTATTGTCTGCCCCCGAGATGTACAAGCGAATTAAAAATGCTATTTTTCTCTATCTTTTAATAAAATAGCACAATTTGAAGAAAACAAACTTAATACCCTATTTATATTCTCTCTCATCTTTAGTTACTTTTGGTTATGTGACCAGTCATGACCATTTATTAATGAGGTTCCTCACAGCCTTTCCAACGTAGGAAAATTGAGTGGAGGAGATTACGGAGCAATTTAAGGCCAAATCTTGATTGCTGAAGATAATGAAGTGTGCTAACTGATGCATGGAGATCCTGTTGATTACTTTAAACAACTTTAAATGAAAGAAGACAAATGACCCATGTGGGTGGAATGGATGTAATTGGTTTATGAAAAAATACAAACCAAAAAAAAAAAAAATTCTTCTTTTCCCACTTGCAAACGTGGGTTGTTATTTATTTTTTTTTCCTTTCCCTGTCTGAAAATATCTAGAATAATATAACCAGCTTTCTCATGGATGCTTCCAACCGCCAGCAGCTGGGCGAGCCACAGTGTCAGAGCCCAATCTCCATTGCAAATTGATGCAACTCAAGCACCAGGTCACTAAAGCACTTTGAAAAGCCCAACTACTTCTTCTATTTTTGTATCAAGCTGACGTTTTTTCTACATTTCTGCCACCAAACTATTGCTTTTTGATGCCCAGGTGCTCGGTGATGCCCTGCTGACTTTGCCCG
>NW_010125907.1:34008-35700 GCF_000699245.1 Pterocles gutturalis | reverse complement strand
AGGGAAAAAGGTGTGCATGAGAATGAGAAGTACATCAGGCTCGGGATTGCTCTTCTGCATGTAAAGCATGGTGCCAGTTTGCATATTTGGGTATTGAACTTTAGAAATCACTCCTGATGATCAACAAATAACACATCCATGTGAACCACCTTGATGCTGGTACGCCTGTGACAGCATCAGAATCTGCCTTTTTTGACTTGATACCACTAACTTTTTGCTTGATTCCAATATTTTTTTTAAATGTGTTTCCACCAAATGCAGAAATTTTATTTTGTGCCAATCATAAAAAAAAAAAAAAAAAAATCAGTCTTCCTCATTTGGGCTTCACAAGACTCAAGCTGGTTACCATTAAAATGCTGGCATTTCCCAATGTTTCAGTAGGTTTGCATTATATATCTGTTTTTTTAGTGACCCCAATACCGTTGTATATTTTTCTCAATGCCTTGTTAAACACAGAAATGGTCATAACAACAGCGGGGTAGGTACTTGGTCATGACTAACTGAACAAAACTGGGAAGAAAAAGCAAACGCTCTCCAGGGGATCCTGTCTCGTGGTGTGTGAAAACTCTTCTTTCTGAGAGTTTCTTTTCAAATTCTTGACCTTCAGGAAATGGTTCAATTTTACCATAAATAAACAATTATTTTCACTCTCTGCTTGGGGAGAGCGAGGAGGTTTTTCTCGTTCTGTTGATGTTTTTATGCTGTGGAGTTGCAGAGGCACAAACCAAGGACTGGGGAGCCCCGGCAGGAAAGCCAAAAAAAAAAAAAAATCAATTAAAAAAAAATATGGGGTAATTTCTCCTTTTCTATAGGACACTCTCCCCCACTCCCTTGGGCAGGTTGCTCTTTCTGCACTTGGGTCTTACAACCAAAAAAAATGAACTTGTCCATTTTTCCTCCCCATGTTCCATTGGTGTGATTTTGCTGCTGCCGGGGCTGGTACCCACTCTCCATTTGGAATTTGTGCATCGTCTCGCCAGAGCAAATTAATTTGGTGTGTCAGCAGCACTGTAGTGCAAACGATAACTCATTGGGGGAACGATGGATAACCAGCATGGGATGGCATGGAGGAGGAGATTTGCGGGGGAAAAAGGCTAAAATTGGACCTCGGACTAATTTCCATATCTTGGGGTTGTTTTTTGTCCTGCACAAGAAAAAAAAGTTCCCAGAGAGATAAAAGCCTATGACAGATATATATTTTGATCTTTTTTCATTTTTGTGATCACAAGCTTAGCTTTTTAAATTCGGTGGGGCTGGAGATGGGAGACGTGGCACTTTTTTTTTTTTCTGCGCGAGCTTGAAGTCTCTGCAGGTTAGCGTTCCGTAATTATTTTTGTCATAAAGATGAATGCCATCCTAAAAAAAGTTGGAAGCTAACAGCGCCTCGGCTTTGATATATGAATATTACCACATTGAATGCTGGAATGGCATTATAGATGGTTTATGGTTTTATGACTATGAGACATTTCTTAGTCTCTGATTCAGAAATACATTTCCTACACATTTTAAAGCAACTTTTGGTCTTTGCCATTTTTTTTTTTTCCTTTTTTTTTTTTTTGGCTTCTGGAAGTGAATTGAAGAAATTGTAGTATTTCAGACATATCCTAAGAGCAGAGTGGTAACCTTTAGCCACCTCTAGTTTAATGCCCCACAATGTCAAGGAACGGTTGCATTGCTTTAATTCACTCTAAT
>NW_010125907.1:9010-33992 GCF_000699245.1 Pterocles gutturalis | reverse complement strand
TGCTGGGAAATCACCGACCCTTCATAGACAGCTGTTGCAATGGGAAATGGTTAACTCATGGTACATTTTTCTGAATTGTATACCCTCCTAGCTATACAAAGATCATGCAAATGTGAGATTTGAGGGAACATATTCGTGGAATTGTAGTAGTTTTTAAAATGAAAATAGCATCATTTTGTTTTGAAGGCGTTTCTCCCCTCACCCCTCGCCTGCCAAAGCGCTGGCGGTTCCGCGCGTTGCAATAAACGCTATTTAAAATATGTCGGGGGAAAAAAGCAATCAAATGGAAGACTGCCCTCTAACGTCAACAAAGCCAGCTGAAGGGGACTGAAAAGGCTGCAAAAGGCTGTGGAAAATAAAAAGGATTGGCCATAACTTCTCTGGATGAACAGAAATTTGAGTAGAAAATCAGACAGAGGAATATTTTGGAAATTTGGGGATTTCAAAAGCATCAAATGGAATTGAGATGCCAGGAACTCAGTAAAAGCCAAATCTGAGCCTCGAATTTGGTTTGTTTTGAAAAATCCTCCCCCAGATAAGGATTCAGCCGTTTCCATTCTAGCTGTGAGTGGTATGCACGTTGAGTCGTGGTTGAGTTGGACAAGGGGAGGGCTTGTGGGCAAGTAGGTCTTCAAGGGAGCAGAAGCTGAACTTCTCGGTGTTGTCATCATTCTCATGAATAGTTTAGAAAAGAGGTCCCAAGGTCTTCTGGAGTTGAACCCATGAGGAAACCTATGAGATGACACAGGTCCTTGAGGAATGTAATAGTGCAAATACCTCAGCAACACCATAACCTCCCATTTAGGGGACAGGAATTGTCACTCAGACAACTGGGGTCCAGCAAGGACTTTGCAGGAGGTTTCTGATGTTTACAGCAGCTACGTTACGTTACGTCATCCCACTGCTGTCCACTCTTCTGGCTCCTTGTGTTCTTACAGAAGATACTTGAGGAGGCAAACAAAAGCAGTATCAGTAGAAAAAAACTCAAGTGTGTTAATTTGTGGTTGTCTGAAAAGCTGTTCTCCATGAAAAAGTAGAGTCTAAATATAAAATATTTTATATTTTGATGCCAATTGTCAAAACACACAGATTAAGTAAAATAAACACGTATTAGATCTGTTACAGCCTCCTATTGCAACAAATATACTAGAAAAATATTAAACAAAAAAAAAAAAGGGAAGAAGAATAAATAACAAAGATTAATGAACACAAGTCATGAGTCCCAGTGTGAGCTCCCGCTCTGTTTACACACACATCACCTTTTCTGCCTTTTTGTGATTTGTACGCCACCGTATTTTTGGAGTTTGTTTTCCGTTGTTGACTGACAGCAGATTTCTGTGGGTTTCATGCTGGGCCATTAATGGTTTGGCTCCCAGTTCCCAGGCTGGCATCTCTCTCGCCCTGGGATCACAGCTACCTAACCATGGAGAAGTATTTGGGGGATAAACATGAAATGTTTTTCCACAAATCCTCCTGCCTGCTTAATTTTATGATCATTCAGCCAGCTCATAGGAATATGCAAAGGGAAAGAACACCAAGGTGGATGCAGATTCAAACATGATTGAACCATCAATCACTTATCCACTGGAAAAAAAAAAAATATTTACAGTATTTTCTAACTTGAGAAAAGAATAATGAAATGTGCATCCTAGAGGGGTTTATGGGCAAATTTTATTCCAAACATATGCACTCTGGGCAGAAATTGTTCACTCATCAAGGACTGAAAAAGGCCAGGAATGAAATAAAACCCCAAAGGGACTGAAATGGGGCTGGCCAGAAATCTCCTCCAAAGAGTTTTCCGAAGGAAAATGCCAGATCATAAAAAATGAAGTGATCTGTGGAAATCAATCAGTCCTGACAAAGTCACAGTGAGGAAGATTTCCTGCCAGCTTGCCTGTCAGGCTCCTTGGTTGGCTCTCCTTGGGGTGGCAGATCGATGATGCTCACCCGCCCGAGCGCCTCGTGCCCCATGTCCTCCCCAGCCCTGGGAGCCACCAGGAGCTTCAGAGCCGTTGACGTCAAGTGTCACCTTGACCTTTCTCTTGAACTGAATGCCAGATTTCCTCTTTTGAAGTGACATATGCACATGGGTTTGGTTTTTTTTCCATTTAATAATGTATATATATTTTTTTTAATTTCAGGATTCCTTGCGCTGGAGTTGCTGGTCTACTGTACAAGAAAGGAGAAGCAAACCCAATGACAACTTATAGAAAAGGTCTCCCAGCTTAGCAAAGCACGTTAAGTGCCTGTCTCTAAAAGATTAGCACATTTATTGAAGCTAATAAGTGTTTATTCTTTGTTTTCCAGTGAGTCTCAGGTAATCCAAAGCAAGCTGAGCCCTCATGCTGCTAAAAAGAGAGAGAAGTGCCCAGCCTTGGAGAGGTGCCACCTCAATTGGCCATTCCCAAACTGCAGTGCAGGTATTTACGGTGGGTCATGAGTCTTTCCTAAGCCTCATTAGAAGCGACACGGAGGCATTAGCCCTGCAGCTACGGCACCTGCACTAATTGAGGTGCAATGGGGGGGATGCAGAGGGAGAACAGGGGTGCAACGGTTGGGATCTGCCGTTAATGGCCCTGCTGGCTCTGCACCCAAGCTGTTGAAGGTCTTCATGCCTTATAATAAGCTTTTTTTAATTTTTTTTTTTTTTTTTTTTGCATCTTAGCTATAGCGTGATGTGATTCCCAGACATAAAGGAGGTGTTCCAGCATGTATTGGCATTGGTTTGGGGTACATATGTGTAGGCTTAAGATGCCTGTTAGCAGATGGAGGCAGTGCAGATGGCATGGCTATCACATATGGGGAGGAGTGTTCGATTCCTCCGTGTAGGAATGCGATGTTATTCTCAATCAGAGGGGTCAGAATAGCTTTCACTTATCACTTAGTATTGTACCTATTATTTCAGGATGGAAAAATCTGTAAATACCGCTCTTTGCTTGGAAGCTTGGGTGGGACGGGCGTGTGAGAGGGTATTTCCAGCTAAGGCAGTCTGTATTCTGTAAGTCGTTTCTGATAAATGCTGATTCATTGTTATTTCTTTTTAACGAACACCATAAGGAGAGATGGAGCTCTCCTCCACACAGCTACGGTCTGGATGAAATTAAGATTCAGGAGAGTGATGGGAACACGCCATTGCTGAAGGTGTGGGGAGAGTGAGGCAATATTGCAGGGCTTGCTCTTTCCAGAAACCATTTCTAACACTCACTTTCAAAACAATGCCCAGCAGTGGGTAGAAACCAATATTAAATCTGTCATGCTTTTATTTTGTTCTTAATGGCTCTGTTCGAAGCCTAAACGAGCTTGCACAGAAAAGCAAGGGTCCCTCTAACAAAACAGCGTTCTGGCAGCATAAACAACAGCAGCGCTCGGAAGAGAAGGAAAAGGTAGCTGTGCTCTCCTGGCATTATATAACCTGTTAAAAGCAGAGTATTCTGCAGCAGTGACTGAGGGCTTTTATTTCTAGGATGGATTTTATTAGAATTTTAATGGGGGGAACCAAGTAGCAAGTAAGGTTCTTCCACTTTAATAGCTGAACGAGTGGATTTTATGGGAAATGAGTGCGATACCTTTTATCTTTTCCTAATGAAAACACTGCCACCAGCTGGTTAATAAATAGTTTTGACTAGGGTTTTGCACAGCAAGAAGTACACCGGTTTTTTTTAAACCCACAGCTAAGCTGGAAGTGGTATTTCAGGTCAATATGTTTTCAGAATAGAGAGTGCTGATTATCCGCGCCCTCCATTACTTTTTCAAATACAGGTACATGACGAGAATGCAAATAATGCTTCTTGCCTTACGTGTGCTGTTCAGCTCCGCTTGGCCGAGGAAGGTGACAGCCACACAAGGTGCTCTCACCATCGTCCATCTTCATGAAATGGTGTGGCCATCTCAGACTCCATTAATTGTCCTGAGGCATTTGAAATATATTCTATATAATATATACATCTATAATGTATATTGAAATTAATTTACTCTGCCTTCTCGGATTCACATTTTTTTTTACGTCCAGTGTTTCGTTGAGTCACTGCTCGTAGGGGCTGGAATAAAACCCAACAGCTCCATGTTATGACAGCTCCATATATTGCAGTCATGGGTCTTGGGGCCAAGACTTTTGGATGGTGCCATAAACGTTGTCAGCTCTTTTATTTGTGATTTTGCTAAAACATCAGGAGTGCCCAAGACGCTTTGGCACCGTTGACATTTCAATTGCCATGTTAGTTTTCACTCCTGTGCTTGAGACAATTCACGTGCTCGAAATGATCGTTTCAGGTTCTCTGCAGACCCGAGGAAAATGCAGCTCAGCGTTTTAAAGTTGCCATAACAATCACAGGGAAAAGAAGAGCTTGTAAACGGAGGTGGAGGTTCAGAGGCATAATTCTGTGCTCAGGAGGGATTCGCAATTGATCTTGTGTCCAGGAGAAAGTGGATATATTGCAGCTCAGAAGTTGCCAGTCCAATGGTAGATATGTTTCATATTGCAGTGCAACATTTTCCTTACAGCCGACAATCTCCTAGGCTCAGTCATTGTCTTTTGGATTTTTTTTCTTTTTTTTTTAAGCTCTTTCAGCAAGTTGAAGCCATGGGGAAATTCAGGGCCCCAAACCCTCTATTGAGCATTGTCCTTCTGCAAGGACAGCAGCAGCAGCCACCCCACCTCCTGCACCACCACGGCTTGTCCTTCCCCCAAGCCTCCACGTTGCCAAATGGCTAGCTGCTTCCAGTTAAGTTTTCTTGCTATTTCAAGTATTTTTCACTTAATTAGCACTAAATCCCAATGATTGTTTTAATTTGTAATAAGAGGTATCAATTTTTCATTTTAAAATTCAGAAGAAAAATGGCACTTTCTATGCACCGGAGTGTTTGAGCTGGGCTATGAAATCCATGAAACCCTCTCTGATTTGCAGTGGAAGCTTCCCTAAGAGCTGTAGGGGTTGCGTGGCATCTGCAGGTTACAAAACACTGCTGCTGGCACTCCTCCTCCTCCTCCTCCCAGATGCTTTGGGTGGGAAGGAAGCACCAGAGCTGGCATGGTGTCATGGGGAGAGGTTGTGCCAAACCCTCCATCCCAACTGAATTTTCCCCACTCCTTTCATGGCTTTACAAAATATAGTGGGAAAATAACAACAGACCCACTGGGCACACAGTACTCCATCGCTCCTGGGTAAGAACATCACTCCTAGCTAAGAGCTGATTTTTCCCGTGGCACAGAACAGTTTCCCTAGGTTAATTTCCCAGTTGCAATTAAATTAACCCTTTGATTTCCTCCTAGGTGTTGCAGCACTGTCACATAGGATAACCTTCTCCATCATTAAGGCTGAATTAATATTCCCACCAAAGCCAGGCTGAGGTCCCCGCATCTCGTGTTTCAACAGTGGCTTCTGCTTCCAGCTTTGGCACAAAGTTGGATATTCTTTGTAGTTCTTCAAAGAAGTGTTTATTATGTTGCTCAGCGTAGATGATCGAACACGGTCTCGTTTGGGGCTTGGTGCGTGTGGTGGGAGCTCCCAGCAGGGCTGGCACTGGGGGTCCGCAGAGGATTGCTGGGGGTGCCCAGCGATGGCGTTGGTCCTTTGTGCTTGGTGGTATGTTCCCACTTGTACCACCAGAGCAAGGATGTAGCGTGTAACTTCTACGTGGTGGGGAGGCTCTTGAAGCTGCTGTGTTACCTTCGCAAATGAAACAAAAAATTCAATTACTGAACATAGCAGCGTCCCTTTCTTTTGTAGAGCCAACAGTGGAGGAGTATTTTATTGATTTCTTCTGAATGTCAATATCGCAGAAGAAACATTGCAGTAGCAACAACTTATATAACAGAAACAACACATACAAGCATAGAAAAATAAAACCCCAAACCTTCTGTTTTGAAATGTAACTTTCAGCAGTTTGTACCCAACACAGAAAGTTGCTCCAAATCTGCAAACAGATCTGTAGATAAAATAAAACTTTCTGACCTTAAATGAAGGCTCACCTGTAGAGAAATCTGTCCAACATTTGAAGCAAAGAGTCAAAGATCCAGAACACCTGGGGTTCAGGTGCTGATGTGCACCTTTAAGATAATATCTTAAAATCCCTCAGAGTCAGTTGATCAATCATTAACATCTCATTAATTGTTACCCCACAAGGGTAGCCTTAAAGAGGAGCAGATCTCTGACCACAATACCTAAGATCAAGTTGTCTATAAGCACGTTGGTTTACACCAGAGTTCAGGTTTGTTCTTAACATCTGAGATGTGCGTGATCGTCTGGAGAGCTCAGTAGGATTAATCTAGTACCACCTGTGGTCAGCAGAAAGCTGAATTCGCTAAGGACTGGTTCAGGACTTCACACCATGTAAGTACCTTCACTAAAGCCGTTGCAGATACCTTCTTAACTGCTAGTACTCATAGACTGGGATCTTTATGTTCTAATTCTACATATTTTTTTTATTATAGGTAAGATCTTCTATTGGAAAAGCTAAGAAACAAGAAAATAAACCAATTTAAAACGCAGAACTTTTTAAAAGAATTAGATACATGAGCCATTATTGGGGGAAATCAGCTTACTACATTTTTTTCTGCATAGACTACAAGTTTCTGCAAAGCTTTTCCTTTTGCCTTAATACTACCAAGACTTAAAATAATTCATGTCATTGGTTTTAACAAGAGGTAGCGATAAAATTTTAAATGACTCCAAGTCTTCTACAAGCGTTAGGGTTTCAAACCAGCAGCCCACAAGTCCTGCTTGAGGCTCCTTGTGGTGTATTATTCTCTCCAGACAAGCATGTGCTGCAACCTTCCGTGATGTGAGACCAAATTAATTGCTCCTGTTGTTCCTTGGAAACTAACATTTCTCTAATGATCCGACATCTCATTAGGCAACACTAAAATGCTGGTTGAGCGGTTTGCCCAGGGAGGACCTCCTTGGCACCTGATTTGTCGTGAGCTGACAGCAGGCACAGTACTTTAAAACATCAGAAAATTGGAACTATTTTGTCTATGCACTTTCCACACTCTAAGTGCGTACTATTCTTCATAGCTATTAAAGTGGCTCAGCAGAATATTGCCGTTCAATAATAACAACAAAATAAACACACCCAGGTCCATCGGTATAATTGGCTGCAAAAATTTTCCTCTGGGATGAAATTCAGGACATACGACATTTTACAACCTTGGTCCAGATGATGCCGTGTTCTCCCAGTAGTCCCATTAATTTCAGTAGACCTCTTGAATAATAAGGTGGTGCTGGTGGAGAGGACAAGGGAGCCGGTCCCGTGCCTTGCCTGGTCAGTCCAAGAGAGTTAAAACACGTTGAACTCCTGTATGGAAGCTCTCATCCAGGAGGAGAAATTTCTTAGTTCACTCTCCTGTAATCCTGCCTTGGAGAGGAGGATTAGAGGAGGGTTAAGCTCAAGTGAACCAAGGTCACTCTATTCCCGAATGACAGACTTCACACAGAGATTTAGCATCCTTTGGAAAATAACCGTTGGCTTCACACGACCTTGTGGTTCACCCCGTCTTCCCAAGGCAGCCTGCATGCAAGTGGCCTGGGAGTTACAGATCCAGGGCTTTGGGGGGATGATCTTTCAACTTTCTGATCTGTAAGGACTTGGGATAGCCACAGGACAGGTAGCATCTCTGGTTTGTTTTTTTTTTTTCTTCTCTGCAGTGTTATTCATGCTTTTTATTGTTGGGGTCTATTTTGGGATCTGATACATAAGTGTGTGTGTATATATACTGTTTATAATAAATACAAATCCAGATCTCATTCTGCAATGAAAAGTTATTCAATAATTAAGCAAAAAATTAAAGTATTTTCTATGTAAAATTTGTTACAGGGAGATATTTAGACACCTGCTCCTTTCCAGCATCCCTAGAGGTCATTCTGGATTCTGATGTTGCTACTCAATTAGAGGATTTCTTATCAACAAAAGGTAATTGAATATTTGAAGTCAGTTAATCAGCTTGCAGTCTAACTCAGGATATGAAATGGTCAGATCCTAAACCAAAAATGTGCAGTTAGATAAATAACTAGCTGTTATTTTGGGGCAGCTATGTGCATTTTGCTATTGTGATCAGCTTTATTTTGCTGGATGCTAGCGGCCAGACTGGTCTGAGTTACCTGGTGGCTCGTGAAGTGTTTTGGGGTAATTACACTTTTAAATTTGTGCTTGTGTGTGTCTCTGTGTGTGTGTATATAAATATATATATATATATCTCTTCTTAAACTACAGATTACCTTGGAAGCATCTATGGGCATTTCTGCATCTTTGTGCTAAATCCTCCCCCTCCCTCTGCACCCCTTTTATTTGCTTTGATTGTTGGTCTGCCCAGAAAATGCCTGTGTGCATGGGGCTGAACCAAACCCCTTTGGATGGAGTGCGCTCATCCTTCAACTGATCCCTGTGGACTTTGGATGAAATCCCGGGACAGCAACGCGAGTTGTGCAATACTGGCTGTTTAATATTCATCTTTCTGTACAGCTCTCATTAACTGTCCTTGCATTAGCTCCCCGATGTACAGGGTAATTGGAGACTTTTCATTTCACAAAGAGAATATGTTGACCTTCAGTCAAATTCAAACAGATACTTTAGGGTAAGATTTAGAAAGCTTATCCTGGAAAAATGAAAATGGTAGTGTTTCAGGCGTTACAGATATCTTTATTTTCTCTCTCTGTGTTTCTGAGGCTTCATTCTGATTCAGCACATTAACACCTGGAAGAAAAGCTGCTTTCCCTATGTTCTTGGCAGATTTCTGCTCAGGATTATTTTAGATTGCAATGTTTTGCTTGCTGATAAGATGTAAATAAACCCATAGGCTTCTATTCCCCTTTGATAAATGAATTAATAGAATAAAAGATGAAATAGTCTCTCTTAAAAAAATGTTTGCATACATTACACAGTGGTGGTGCTCTTTGAAGGTTACTCATGCAAAAATGAAATTGAAGTAACGTTCACTGAGGTTGTGTGTTGCATTTTCGCAGGTTGCCAGCATCAGGTTATTAAGTTGACTTATTTTCCCAAGTCCTCCAGCCAATTTTGAAAGTAGAACAAGGAAAGAGATGGAAGAAATGATGGGCTAGAAGCACATCTGATCGGGCAGTAGAAATGGCGATAGCATTTAGCACACTTCTGCAAACAGAGCTGTTACTTCTCCAATAGATTCCTGACAAGTCCAGAACAAATATTCTGACAGTGAATCGACTTCTGAATTGTGTGAGCCAAACATTTTGGAAAATGCTTCGTGTTGACTCAGTCAAAGGTTTTCTACAGTGTTAATAAACTCAGCTCTTCCAGCCTTCAAAAGAGCTGTCTCTGTGTTCATCGTTTGAGTTCTCATTGCAGGAATAATCAGTTAACTCTTATGCAGTTAACTCTGATGAAAAGCCTTTCATAGACAACAATGGGCTTTGGATCAGCACCTTAAAATTATACTTTAGGAATTAAAATGTTTTCACATAAGACATTATTCCAGATCCCCCAGACTGACAACACCTGCTGGCTTCTGTCATGTTTCCCATGGTAACATGAACCTTTAGAAAAGAGGGAAAAAACTACCCCGAGGGGGGTGAAATAACAAGAAGAATGGAAAATGCTTATGAAACCACTTCTTTCCCAATGACTGAACAGAAAGTGTGTATTTTCATTACGTCTTTCTAATCCAGGCTAGCGTTGGCAAGGGGACAGTCTTCCATGTGTCATCACACACGGTGTGCTTCAGAAGAGGTTTCTTCTTCTCCCGAATGGCTCTTGCCCGACATACAACAGTAATATAGGACAAATATGGGAGTTTTTGATGGTATGAGTCAGAAGAAAACCCATCGTCCTCCAAAAGGAAAGCTGTAAGAGACTCAAGAGGTGGTTCAGCACCAGATCTTGTGTTGCCTCCATGCCAAAACACCTTCTTCTGAATACTGAGTTAGGCAAGTGTCCTGATGTGACAACAGCAGAAAGCAACACTAGAGCCACCGGAAATGAGGAAGTCTTGTCTGTCTAGACTGCTCCTGGAAGATTGATCAGGAATTCTTAAAATGTCTCGTTGCCATTGGGTTTGTCTTGTTTTGCCTCATTTCCAATGCACAAGAACAATTGGCTGCTGGTTCGCCCCCCAAACCAGCCTTCCTTAGTCTTCTCTTTCTTATATTAAACAAAATCAAATCTTTCAACTTTTTTAGAAAAGTCGTGGTTTTTTGAAAGTCTGTCCCTGCTGTCTTCCAGCCTCTCCAGTTCATCTCTGACCTTTCTTAAGTCATGTCATCTCTTTTGCTGCAGTCACAATACTGCCTCATATTTGATATATCATCCTCCTGCTCCCAGTACATCTTGAAGTATTGCTGCATGGAAAGCTACTCGCCACCTGAATTTCACCTGTCTGAATGTGTACCGTTTTCTCCCTTTATTACAGTAATCTTGAGTTCTGGTTGTTGGGGTTTTTTTTTCTGTTTTGTGGCATTTTAATTTTTACACACTACTCCCTACTGCTGTATCCAAGTCACAAATGAAAATACTGAATAGAACTAGACCAAGAAGAGATTCCTATGGACGCACATTGAATTCTCTCCAAGTGTAAAAGCAATTGATGAATTACTTTCTGAGGGTAGAAATTACTGTTTTTTCCAACAAACTTCCACATAATTGGAATTCTGACATGACTACCAAAGATCCTGTAGAGCTGGAGTTATTCACTGCTCACTCAGTGCTTCATTTATGTGTACGTTGTGGTTCCACATCACCGATGCTAGTCCACTTGCCGAGTTCCTGTCGCCTTCATGAACGTTTGAAAATACACAGAAATAGTGCTGTGCTTATCTCAGCACTCGGACACGTCTGTCTTTGTAGAGAACTCCATAAATGCCACATTTCGGTCGGTGATGGTGGAAGCTCTGCCTTTCCGACTCATGCACAAATAACACTGGCCACAGTAGCAGCCACTTGAATTGATCTGTGATTCTGTTCAGAAAAGGATGGGACAGAGTTTTTGTATGAACTGTGACTTCAGGGTGGAATCCATCTCGTTTAACTCTGGTCATTTAAGAGCTGGATGTCTGATTAAAGGAACGATCTTGCTCCCTCTCTAGTTGAGAGAGGCCAATGTGCCCAAAGGCAGGTCAGCCCCATCTGAGTTAATGTCTCAAGAGGGTGAATCATCCTCCTGAGTCACATTTATCACCCTATCATGTAAGAAAAGCCCGGGTGACAAAGATGCTCCATGTTTGACTAGTTAACCCCGGGGCAAGATGAGTCCAACCTTCATCGCTCACTCTTCAATCCCACACAGCCCTGACATTAAATAACCCAACATGTGTGCTTATGGATGGACACAACATTTTTGGTTGGTTGGTTGGTTTATGAATTGCCACATGAGCTTATTACAAAGTTCAGCAAATGACATGGAAGAAAAAAAAAAATTTCCCTTCCAAATTTCTGTGCTGCTTCAAAACAACAAGATGTGAACGATGTCATTAGCTTTGTTTTTGTTGCCTTCCCTCTGTGATTTCTACAGCTTTGCACATAAGGCAACTGGAATTGCCACCGTATTTTGAGGCAGGTGACATTTCTTTATCAGATGTACTAGACAGTTGATGACTCTGGTGATGCTCTAATTATGTGTAGTGAGTTGTCGCTAAGTGCTGTATGAAAATGCTCCCTGCATCATTAGCTACCTTGTTGTTTACTGAATGGCTTTTATAATACTACAGGGGCCCCAATGAAGGTTGTGGCAGTGATTGCATCCTGAATTTCTATTTTTAGGGATTTATAATTCAACCATTTGGTTTTCACTTCAGGCTGAAATCTGGCACGCTGATTCTCAGCTGAGACTAAACTTAATTACTAAATTTAAAAAGAAAAGATCGATGTGGATGGATGATACAAGTGGAGCGCAGGGCTTTTTTAATGCTAAGCAACGTTTTATAGGACCTTTTATTTTTTGCATAGAGGAAAAGACTTTTCCTTTAAAAGTTTTAAAACCTGTGGTGCAGATAGTGTTGTAGATCTCTGAATACGGCTGAGCGTAGGCGGGCATGGCTCAAGAGAGGGTTGCCAGGGGGTTTGGTTTAGAGCAAACCGCTCAAGGGATGTGTCTGCAGCCCATTTCTTGGTGGTGGAGACCAGGGACGTTGGAGGTCCTTGAGAAGCTGGTTTGGGTGTGGAGGGGCAGCCCTCCGGAGTAAATTACGCTCGGGTTGGTGTTCGAATTGCCATTAAATATTACAGCCATAATATTGGTATCCAATGGAGGTGATGCAAGTGGAGACGTGGTATCCAGTGGAGATGATGCAAAACCAGCTATTGTAGAGGTGCTGTTTCAGAGTTCAGCTTCACTGTCTGCCTGACACACCGGGTTGTACCACGAGAATTAATAAATTGCCACAAATCTGAAGTTCCCGCTGATGCTAACGAGTGGCTCCACTATACACTCACTGGGTTTTCATCATTTCCAACGTAGTAACACAATGCTTCTTTGGGTCCTTAGAAATTATTTCATTGCTGGGTTTTGCATGATGGTAGCAATTTATAAATATTAAAGCCTTTAATTGCTCAGAATGGGGTTTACTTTTGCTGTCTCCTACAAAGGTATAAAAGAAAGAAAAGGAGATTTCTAGAAGAAAGTGTTATTTCCATACTCTGCATGCTAAGCACAGATCACAAGTTAAACTGTGAGCCAAAATTGCTTTTTTTAAAATGTAAATATGTTAAAAATTCTGGTTGAAAAAAAAAAAAAAAGGTTTTGAAAAGTCCCTAGATAGATGGAAATGACAGTTAAGTGTGTGCTGTGATGAAAAGAATGGTTATTGCCCTATGCTAGCTCTACAGCTGCCAGCAAATCTAAAATAAAATTACAACAATTTAAAAATAACACAAAGAAGTTATTGGGTTTTTACAAACATATCCAAATGTGATCGGCTGCAAAAGGATTTGTGTTGATGGTGGAGTAATTAGAGTGGCAATTTGACACATTGTTTGGCAATGTCTAATATTAGTAATATTTTGTCAAGTGTTATAAATAATCTCGAAGTAGTCTGGAAGGATCATTTAACAGCAGACTCAGCTGGTGCTTCCCAGAAAATTTTTCATCAGTACATGACTACACAGTCATTTTTTTAAAACTTGTTGTAATTTCTTATAATTTTGCAAAGGAATTAATCCTTGTAAAGTGGAAGACTTCCACTTTTAAAGCACTGCTAGGTTGACCTGGTGGGAGTCATTTCACACGAGGAAGAACGCCAACGTGAAGCATCTCCTCCAAAACGCATGGGGAATGCTCTGAGTCAATGAAGTCTCCTGTTAGAGCTAGATGTTATAAAAACATAATGTATAGGGAGTTATGGAGCTCATGAGCTGTCCTCTCAGGTGGCAGACGTGTGGTGGTGCAGGATGTTGGCCAAGGTAAGAAGGTGGTCCAGGAGGTAGGAGCTCTCTTGGGTCACTTTGCTTGGCTGTAGGACTTGGGGCAAGCACTTCTGACCCATCCATTGAATTTAGAGACTCTTGCGCTATAATTTCTCCATCTGTCATAATCTTCATACTGTTGCCTTCCCAAGAAGGAAGGATAAAGTAGAGACAGGAGCTGATTTCCTTCTCTCACCTCACGTCTCGGTTCTCTGCAAAGACCCAGAGTCACTCTAGGGAGCATGGTGGGGAGCAGCAGGACCTCTCCGTGGTGGGTCAGCGGTCTTTTGAATGTATTTTACTGCTCAAAAATGCCACAGCTGGTGATTTTGGGTGGGAAGAGAACATAAAAGATCATAGTACATGAAAGATCAAAAGAGCAACTCTAGTTTTATTAGGTTTCCAGTAAGTCAGTCAAACTTAGATTGCATAGCAGATTAAATAATCAAATTATTAATTATCCATCTAAAATTCTAGGCAGACCTTTCAGTCATAGTCCTCTGTGAGTTAAAGCACTGCCCTACTCATCCTCCACTCCCCCCAAATGATGCAGGTGTAGTTTTCTGCAGTGATTTGAGTAAGAACGTGGCACTGCATTGTACAACAAATCTTCCATTGTCTTCTTTTGGTTTCAAAATAGATTTGTAAAAATGTTTTTCTTAGTGTTTTCAATTACAAGAGAAAGCTGTACATCATGCGGGTGCCTCACATAATTCAGCCAATAATCTCAGCAGTCAATTAAATTTTAAATGCTTCTCCATTAAATACTTATTTTACGGCAGTAAATAATTTAATGTGTTTCCATTTAACAGTGTCTCACATCACAAAGTTTTCAATCTTCTTTTTTAATAAAGTCACAGCCTCCTGTTTATTGAATCTGAAATAAAATAACTTTTACTTAAAGATTTTTTTGGCTCGTGCATTCGCTGCACGTGCATTTCGAAACAGTTACCATCTTGGTAATATGTAAAAACAGAAGACATATAAATTTAAAAAAACAACCCCACAAACCTGAAATCAAGAGATGAAACCAAAATGCACTGACATTTTTAACAAAACCAGTTTCTATCCTGAGTTCCTCTCCAAAACGTGTATCTACTTTCATCGTCACAATTGGCAATGATCGGTGTAATTCAAGCCACAGAATTACTCTGATATACTTGGATAACTTTCCAGAGTAATCGTCTTCGGTGTTGAATCTCTCTATGCTTGATCTTACCCCAAAATGCTCTTCATTTTCTGTTGACTTCGAACAAGGGAACCTTGCTGTAACATAAATATCATTAAAAAGTCAGCGTTCACTGGGAGTGACTTTTCGTACCCAGACTGAAAGCTGAGATTTCCCCTCTGCAATCTGAAATCTGCCAGGTGATTTTAGTGATTAGAAACCGTGATTAGAAAAATATTGATGAGAAAAAATATTTATGGAAGGGTGAGAAGAATATTTTCACCTTTTTTCCAGAGGGGTTAAAATCAAAAGTAGTTTAAATTTTCTATTGAGTATCTAAAATCTATAGCAAGTACTAATGGCATGAGAAAGGACGACAAAATATGACAGTTTAGAATGCAGAGACACTACTACTTCTATGATATAATGAATAACATTGACTTAGAAAGGTCAGTCTTAATCAAAAGATGTGTGTGCACCAGGACAGGGCAATGCCAGCACAGCCAATTGTGCCATGCCCAGAGGAGATCAATTTTTATTGATTTATTTTAATTTTTATAAATTTTTATTTATTTACCCATTTTTTTTTTTTACCACCACCTTTGCCTGTTGCATGACTCAGGACAAGCACAAACCTTTTCTCATCCTTTTTCCCCATTTGTGCCTCTGAACATCTGAGACCAGGACAACGCAGCACTGCAAAAATTACAGCACACATCGCTTTATTGGCTTGGAATGGCTTACAGCACATGGGACAGGACCATACCCGTTAAGATGCTAACATTTCGTAGGTCTTGGCCTGCATAAAGCTTACAAGTCAGGCTGGGAAAGGTCAACACCAAAAAAGTTGTTTGTGCTGATTGTTAATAGACTAACAAGCTTTTCCAATGATGTAAATGGGCTGGAAAATATTCTGTAGGCAAGGATGTGCTGCAAATTCATTTCATGTGTTTTATCTCATTAATTTCATAGCGTGAGTGATGTTTTCTGAGCGTCATTCATGAACATAAACCGCTTATCCCTCCATCATTGTCTTCTCATCCCTATTTTTTGTTACAGGCTTCGCTGGCCTGAGATTATCATAAACTCTTTGGAGCAGGGATATATATTTGGCCAGCATCCACCACGGTGGGACCTCCTCTGGATTGGAGCATTGTCACTGTGAAAACAATACTCAAGAGCAATCATATGCAACATATGGAAAATTATGATAAGAATGCCTTTAAAGCCTTTTAATTAGATATGATTATGAGTAGACTGTTGTCCTACAGAAAACATTCTTGAAGCCTGCAAGAAACTTCATGGGTATTGGACCAGCTTAAAGGAAATTTGCTTATTTCTAATTAGTTTGTATTAATTGAAAGTTTTTAATAAGTTAGTCCTACATTAAAAGAAAAATTTTATGTGAGCGTTCATAGCTGTTGTCCTTAGGCATTCTGCTGTGGAATAATTGCACATGTGTAGAAAGTGGTGTTTGCCGTACTTGGAAGCACATTTGGACTCAAAACTCAAAACCAAAACAATGGTCCTTACAGATAAAGCAGAGGAATTGAGCAGCAGGGATGAAAGGATGCTTTTGGCAATGTCATACTTTCCCACCCCGCCCTGTCAGCAGAAGGGGTGTTTGAGCAGGGGATTATGTCCCTGGCTGATCCAGAACAACGCTGCTGCGCAGAACACGGGAATTTCGGGCACTTGGCAACACGCATCAAGCAGCAGCGTGTCGCAGAAGCAGACTGCTCCTCTCTTCCACTTCCTACACTTACGAAGCACTTTGCCTAGTAGTGTAGCAGTAGTCTGGGTCAAGGTCACAAAGTCATCAGCAATATTATTGGAAAAAACTTCATTCATTTATTTATTTATTTTCAGAGTTCACTGTTGTTGGCTAAAGAAGCACCTTGGAGACGCAAAGGTTGGCTTACTGGATCACGTCCTCTTGTTTTTGCTCTACAGCCTACCCCTGGTAAGTCTTTAAAATGTCCAGCAGAAGCCTTGGCATTGTGGTAGAAGGTTAATTTTCACTTGGGTGCATGGACGTTAGCATTGCAGTTCACCCCAGGGATACTCTTGGAGTGAAGGCCGTGGCTGGGCTTTTTTTTTTTTTTTTTTTCAATATATACTTTCTGCTTTGCCTGCTGCTTTGGTCAGCTGAGGAGGGGGGAGTTTTGCACAAATAGGAAAATAAAAGACCATTTTATTCTGTGGGGCTTATTGTACAAATAAGAATGACTTTGTGCAAGGGAAAATGCAGCTGAAGAGTATAAAAAGGGCAGACCAAGGAAGAAACTTGTGACAGATGCTGCTTTTGTAAAGACAGAAAAAAAATTGAGGTTGCTCAGAAAGCAGAGCTGATGAGTAAACATTGCTAAGAAGTAAAGTAAAGAAGTGTTTGACCATATGGGAGTAAATAAGCCTCACAGGATAATCCAGTGCAGGGTTTTAATAGTTTCTGTGTGCATTCTGGTATGCAAGAGGGAAACAGGAGAGAGCTGGCGTCTGCCGGGTATAAACGTAGCTCTTGATCCATGCCACCGTGTCCCTGTGGCCCCCAGGCATCCTCATCCTCCGTGCAAGCTCTTGCACCCCCCATGCCATATTGCATGGACACAGCTTCTGCAGCCATTGCTCTTTGTTCCTCCTGGGTCCTGGCTGAAATGCCTGGCCAAGCTTCCCCTAGACGTGGTGGCATGGGACAGGGAAGAGATGCTCATGTCCCTCTTGTTTTTGCTGTTTGTTAGGGACACATAGAACCAGCTGATGAAAAGCTGGTGCCAGTTGTCCTGAGCATTCACCTCTTGGCCGTGAACCTCCATAGGAGTAGGATGTGTCCTTAATATGGGTTAAGTCAGCAAAGAAGGGCAGTAAATCTGTCCCAGTGTGTTACAAATGGGTACAAAGAGCTTCTTGCTTGATTTCAGCCTCTCTGAACACTAACTCTGCATTGCACCGCATCCCGTGATTGCCCTCTGAGCAAGGGGGATGGCATCCCATCCTGGCAGTGGTTTGTCCCCCTCCACCCTCTCGCAGAGGTCACCTGAGGAACAGGACACCGAGGCTCAAGCCCATGGCAGCAGCCAAGGCAGCTCCTTCGGCAGATCAGTCACCTTGCTGTATCTCTTTCGCCAGTGGTGCCAAGCTGCCTCTATCAGATCCAGAGTGCCAAAACCAATTTTTGAAAGATTTCCATCTCTCTAATTAATTAAAACCAACTTCTGCAACACCGCCCTGTCCTTGTTTGCTCAGGAGAAAAGCCAGCCCTTCTCTCTCGAGCATTAAAATGGAAAGTATCATTGTTCAAAAGACCTTCTCTGTTCCAACCTGTTCCTCCTGGGACGGCGAGGACATCCCAAGGCCAACCCCACTCCTGATACATGGTTTGTGGTGGTGTCACCTGAGCATCCCATGGGCAGCAGCTGGCTTCTGCCGGGGCTGCTCTGCTGTGGACTGGGGAGAGCCTCCAGTTTGGTAGCCAAGGCTGCTTACAGCCTCCTGCAACCACCTGAGATGTGCAGAGACACCTCCATTAAATACAAAATATAAAAACTCATGGGGTCCTAAAAATAGCCTTGGTTCTGGGCTGCGATCGTGCACATGCTGCCTGCTGAATTGCAGCGTGCGCTGTGGAGAGCTAATGGGTCACTGCTGCTTAAAGTGCATCCACTTCATGTGCTTTTCTTGCCATGTTTAGCATTCACACAGAGCCCATTAAATGATGAAAACGGTGAATTTAGGATTTTGGTGGTTTGGGTTTTTTTATTTTTCCCATTTTCTTTTTGCTTACACATAAAATAATTGTAATAGTCCTTAAAAGCTCTTATTCCCCATGCTGGGAAAACACTCTTTAGCCACCTGCTGTAAAGAGCATGTTTCAAAGACAGCATTTGCTTTAAGAATAGTAACTCTCGCTGCTTGGTAGCTTTGGGCTGTGCAGCTGGAGCACAGCTACCTGACCTCGGACACCCTCGTGTTCCTCCTTGCCAAAATTGTTCGGCTCCCGCAGGCTCCAACCACGGAGTTTGGCAGGTGGGACATCCTTGGGCACAACGTGAATCTCGGGGAGTCCCCCAGTTGCAGGGGTTGCAGCTTTCAGCCATTAGGAAATTCAACCACAGTAGCGTCATTTTGGCGTGGGCAGGTTTTAACCTGCTCGGAGTTCAGACCCTGGTCACCTGGGTGGTCCAAAGATCAACTTTTCCCAAGAGACCATAAGTACGATGATCTCTGTTATAGCATGTAGGTGGTGTATTAGCCCAAACGTCACAGAGGGGGTACTGAGCAAGCAAACGCGTTTTTGAACCAAATTCACTTTGTACACAGAGCTGCTGGTTTTTAAATTTTAATATCTTCGCTATTTATTTATTCGAATGCCCTAAGCGTTTCATTGAAAACTCTGTCTGTGGCTTGTAAGATTTTATGGAACATTTGTTCAGACAAGCAGAAGAAAATTATCAACTCCAAACTTATAGTTTGTTCCCTTTGCTTACCCTGTATGTAAGGAAAAACAAAAACAAAAAATAAACCAATAAAAAGGCAAGAATTGAAGTTTTTGGGGAAAATAACTTCTCAGCAGAGACTTCGTTTCTGTCTCACTCTAGTTGCCGTGTTGTGATTGATATGAATAAGTTATAAAGTCCTTAAATATTTACATTTTTATATGGTACAATGATAAGCAAAAGGAATGGTTTAGTTATATTACTGTATGGTGCTGCCACCTGGATTCCCAGTGAAACGGGGCTGTAGTTCGTACCGACGAGAAGCGAGCAAACTGCTGAGCACTCTTCCATGTCGTGTCCTTGCTGCAGGTGACCATATCCTTGGTCCTTTAGTCTATCATAACCCGAAAGGGAATGCTGTGGGAACACGCTGGCTGTCTTCCAGCCTGGGAGATTTTTGCGCTGAATTCACAAAGAAGACTTTGGAAAGAAGATGTTGCGTTTGCTTTGTCACGTCCCACCTGGGTTGCTTCTCTATTCTTCACCCGCAATGGTCAGAAAACAGTAAGTTGTTATTATTCAAATTGTTACCATTCCAATAATTTATGAGACATTAAGAAATTGCATTCAGATATTCTGCTGAAGTAAATTTTAGACATCTCCATTCCTCCAGGTCATCTCCAGACCTGTGAGCCCAATGGGTCATGTCCCAGGTCGGAGGAGCAGAGGGGTCGGTGTGGTCTCACCAGGACATTTTCTTTATCCATCGCGTTTTGTAACACACTGTGCCCTGTTATCCTTGGGGACATCCGTGGGCACATGACGATTCTCAGCAGTTACTCATTTTTATAGAAGGAGACTTTGTGGAAGAAGGTCAAAGAAGATTAATAAGGGACAAAGCTCCTAATAACTGCACAATATTAGACAAAAATAGGAGAGTGATCACTGCTCCTACTGTGCTGCTTGATCTTATTACCCTGCATTAGTGGAATCCATAATTTACAACTTTAATAAACTCCCAACCTCTTTGGGCCAAAATATACGTCACTGTTGTTTTTATTAGCTCCATAATAGGAAGATGCTTTATGCAACATAATTACCCTGCATAAGCAAACGTCTAATCGCTTCTAGGAATTTTTTTTTTTTTATGAGCAACTAAAAGGGACAAAATCAGATAAACTACAACCTTGAGACAACGTGTGTTCATCTTCAGGTTTCCAGCATTGATATTCTCTCTTGGAACAGACGTTGAAGAAATTGAAGGCTCTAAGTACCAAAGTTCAAATATTATGCCCTGCAAGTTATATTAACCACAGATTTGTTTTGAAAGCCCAGAAGAATTTTGGAGAAAAAAGAGACAACAGTCCAATAACACCAAAATGGGACCCAGCAGACTACGTGTAATATTCCCAGCTCTGCCTGTACATTCAGAGCATGATTTAAGTACTCACAGGATTGCAGAGAGAATTAAACCTTTACCATTCGCTTCCATAGCATAACTTAGCCAATCCCAACATAGGTAGGACTTTATTTCCTCACTTGGATTTCTAGAATAATTCTATGGAACCTAATTACCCTCCTCCAGCTTAGGTCTCGGTTCAGTTCATCTTTGCACCTTTCTCTGGTTAACGTCACTGTGCTGCTTTTCGGAGCTAACATTAAAGAAGAAAGCAACGGGATGCTAACAGGTCAGGGAGATGTTTGCATGTTGTCCTTGACTTTTCCAGCCCAACCTAGTCTTCATTTCAACAATTGTGCTGGCTGTGGCTGCTGATGCTTAATATACTCAAAACACCTTGCTGTCCTCTGTCTTTCCCCTTACTCTTATAGGGGAGGATAAAGTGGGGGGATTCGGGAAATACGAAGTGTCGCATTGCAGCACACAGACACCTACAATAACCCTGTACGTAATTCCATGTCAATCCTGTAGGCGCTGTCGAACGTGCCTCCCACAGGCACTGACCACCATCTCCCTACCCGTGTGCTTTCAGCAGGTAGGGTAGGAAGCATCTGGGAACTGCACAGTTGACTTAATAGACTTGAAATACCGGGCAGACAGAAGACAAAAGCTGGAGAGACAGGTTACACATTATTAAACGTCTCTTTTCCTCTTTGTTCCTTTATGTTTCACCCAGTTTATCAACTCCTGATTAATGCCTTACGGTACAGTACATTAAGTTACTAGTTAATCCAGGAATACCTGGATGATGATGATGATGATGATTATTATTATTATTATTAATTTTTTCCTTTCACATAACATATCCCTTTCTTAATATCCCTTTTTCCTCTCCCTCAAGCTGTATCTCAGGTGTTGGGTCCACCGAACATCTCCCCATGCCTCGCCGCTGCAGGTGCTGAGTTCGGGCACAAGAGCCACAGCTAGAATGGGTCTTTGCCTCTGGCAGCAGCTCATCCCTCTTTCCCCCCACAGATCAGTGAGGTTGGGGCTGGTTTTGCCCCAGGCACAGCTCCTTCCATCCCAGCGTGGAACTGGCGAAGGGGTTAAGCATCAATCAGCCTCGGGGCTGGGGCAATACGCTCAGCACCGGTTGGGAGTTTGGTTTGGATTTTCCTGGCAGCTTCCAACCCCAGCAGCAGGGATGCAGGAGGGGAGTGGTGCTGCGGGCAGGCAGCAGGATGCCTGTGCTGCAGCAAGCCCAGCCCGGGCTGCGGGACTGGCAGCAGGAGAAGGACACGGCGAAGGAGCCAAAAACACGAAGGGCAGGGAGCGAGCGGCGGCACCAACCCAACTGCGCGGGGATGCAACAATGGACCGCCGGGCTCGGGGCCAGAGCCAGTGGGCACCTTCGCTGGAGGCAGAGGAACAGTGTGATTTTATGTTAACGGTGCAGCCTCGGCAGGAAAAAGTCATGCCCTTGTTAGCAAAGGCTGGGGTTTGCATGCAGGGGGGTAATCTTCCATAGCCCTTGGTGCTGAGCGGCAGAAGCGGGGTTGTGTTGGCTGAGAAATCAGGCTGGATTTAAGGATAACTAAGGAGGGTCAGCAAAGATTATGAAATGATGGTATTATTCAGTTTATCAAAAGAAAAGTATGCGGCAGATGCTAGTCGTGTCACTTAATGCTGCCGCCCTGAAATGCATTTAGTAGCAGCTGAGTAGATCAGCACGGAGAGGTTGTGCATAATACGCAGAGTTCAATTTCCATGCATTGTTTAACTTACTAAATCTAATTCACTTTTCCACCCACTACTTAATTTAATTTCCGTGCATATCGTGACCGAAATACGGCATCGTTGTGCTGGAGGCAGACCACGTAGAGGTCAGGTGAATGTCTGAAAAACAAATTACAGAGAATACTGGTTGGTTTATGACAGCTTTTATCATCTTGTTTATAGAAGGGATAACTTTGGAAGTGATTATTGATGATTTTAAATGTTTTCGCGTTTTTGGAGTGATGGAGCGGGTATCACGATAGAAAAAAATCGTAACCTCTGTGTCCTTGCAGAATTTCAGGGTTTTCTTGGTGACAAGCGGAGTAATTAAAACTGGGGAAAGAACTGCAGGTAAATCACCTGCTCTGAGTCACAGCGTGTGAATATTTTCCTTTTTAGGCTTGAGCTAGGCTAAGTTTGGGCTCTGCCAGACATCTGGTTTGTATGGTTTTGTTCTGGGTTGTGATGGTTTGGTTTTGTGGGTGTGAGAAGGAAAGCTGAAGAGAAATCAGGCTGGGTTGGTTGGGTTTTTTTTGTTTTTTTTTTTTAGTTTTTTTTTTTTGTTTTGCAAGCTTTGGGAAAAAATCGGTTAAGGCTTTTTTAGTTTTTTTTTTTGTTTTGCAAGCTTCGGGAAAAAATCGGTTAAGGCTTTTTTAGTTTTTTTAGATATCAAGATATACTGTTTCCAGTTCAAAAGTTAGCTGTCATATTTCTCACCCTGAGGTATTCGAGTAGGAAAATGGAAGAATAGCGAATACCACCATGGACCTTTTAACAAAAAATGTAAACTAGTTAAAGGTTACTAATGCAAAAGTTTTACATTGGTAATATTCAGTAAAACATTTGACTAATCCTTGGAGTGGGTGGGTTTGCCCCATGGTTTGAGCATCCAGAATAGGTGCAGTAAGAGACTGTAAAATAAGTTTTTGAAGATTTTGCTTTAATTCCATATCTCCTGTAAAATGAGAGAGGTTTGGTTGTTTTGGTTTGTTTTTTTTTTTTTTTTTTGCTTATGTGATCTTATGTATTTGCATTGGTTATATGTGTGCATCACAGATTCTCTGATTTTCTTGGTGCTTCAGACAGCATGATAACGTGATACTGAAGCTAACCAAAGCTGGGAAGTTTTCTCCCCTGAGTTGAGCCTCCTGCAGGCACCCGGCAGAGCAGAGCTGGCAGAGCAGGTAGGTCTTGGGGGACACTCCGTCATACATCCCATACATCAGCACGAGAGCATCATACATTACCCCGGCGAGCTGTACCTCTCCCACCGCCTTACGCCAATCCATCACAAAGCAAGCTGGTGCTCCGGTGATATATTAGTGCAATAATCCGAGCAAGGCAGAGCGATGATATATTACTTAAAAGGTGGCACCACTTACGGAAGCAAGGTTCCAGGAAGATATTCAGTATAATTACAAGCTGCTGGCTGACTTTTACAGGCAGGAAAGTCAGCCAACGTACCCAGCGTCTAAAAGGAGCCACTTTCCCAGCTTGGGTGGGAAATGCCAGGATTGAAATAGGGTTTCTGTTCGTCCCTGGAGGGGTTCAA
The DNA here is from genome assembly GCF_000699245.1 of Pterocles gutturalis. Taxonomy (NCBI): domain Eukaryota; kingdom Metazoa; phylum Chordata; class Aves; order Pterocliformes; family Pteroclidae; genus Pterocles; species Pterocles gutturalis. The sequence goes on along the minus strand of NW_010125907.1, from coordinate 10,299 downwards.
GGCCAGGCTGGATGAGGCTTTGGGCAACCTGGGCTGGTGGGAGGTGTCCCTGCCCATGGCAGGGGGTGGGACTGGGTGGGCTTTAAGGTCCCTTCCCACCCAAACCATTCTCTGATTCTATAGTGGTAAATGTTCACTCTTGTTAGCTGCATTGGCTGGGTCCTAATTTGCCCTGGTCATTTGGTGGGAAAAAAATCTAGAAACCAGTTCCTCCAGGGACTGCGACTGGTACCTCAGAGTAATTTCTTTTTAGGGCCATCATTTTATTTCTGCTATTTTCTACATGTAGTTCCTCAGTTTTCTAATTTGCATTGCAACAGTGATGAATATTACCTGTAATCCATCTCAGAAACAGCCTTCATTTGTTTTCCTCTGATGCTGCCTTGTGGCACTTTGGTACCTTCCTGGTGCAATGTCACTTGAGTCGGTAAATACCGGCAGAGAGTAATTTTGTTCTCTGAATTTTTTATTGCTTAAGGAGTCTTCTCGTTATGGGAAGAAAACTGTTTGCCAAATATTTCATATTTATAACGAGCACTGTACTTTTGCATAGTACAATTCGCCCTGTTAAATCCCAACTTTCTGAATCACGGCTCATGTCGACTTTTTACAGCGGCAAATTAATCATATCTCCTGAGAACAAAATGAAAGCATTCCAACAAAGAAAAAAAAAATGTAGGTTGTAGAAAATTTAGAAATAGAAATTATCAAGTGAACAATACTTCTTTTTATCTCTGACTTGTGTGAGTCAGTGAACCACGTTTCTGACACAGACACGGGCTTGTCGGGGTTGACATGCTGCGGTGCGAGGAGAAGAATGGAGCTGAGGCATCACCTTTCCAATGAAGGGCAATAAAATAATTAAATAGTCTGGGGGCGGTTTTAGTTCCTTTGATGCTGATTCTTTTTTTTCCAAATAAATGTACGAACTTATGTTCAACATTATAATATCTATAACAATAATTAATATCACTAGTGCTTCTATCCGAGGTCTCAAAGTGACTCTACAGGCAATTAATCCCACGAGGCTGTAACTATTAATGCCATCCTTTATGCAGCTTAGATCCGAAGGAAAAAGGGCCTAATTGGCTGAACCAAAGCCATGAAAGTAAATGGGACGTGGGATCTGTGACTTCGAATCGGGTTTTAGCGACTCGGACAAGATGATGGAGCAATGGAAAGAAGACAGGTCCCAATCCATCACCCTGCGATGCGATGCTCCCTTCCTCCAGCCCACCTGTCTGCGGGCTCTGCCGCAGAAGAACAAAGCACTCCTGCAAAAATGGGTG
>NW_010125907.1:0-8998 GCF_000699245.1 Pterocles gutturalis | reverse complement strand
AGAGCGTGAATTTGTCCCAGTGGGGAAGGGGAAAGTGGTGGCATGAAGGGAAAAAATAGCCTTTGGGGAGCTTGGGAGTGAGAACTTGGGCTTTGTGTAGTGTCAGGAACGTATTGCACCTGATGCAATTGCTCAGAGGTAAGGTCCTTGACTCTTTTTTCTGGGAAAAATCCTTCAGTGAACAATTCATCTTGTAGTTCCTACCACTTACACTGTATACAGCAAAACACAAGGTAGAATAAATAAATCAGTTATGCCGTAAAGCACAGGTAGGGTCTTCCCTTTCAAAGTGAAGTCACAGGCTTGTTGAACCATGAATATGATTTCAAGTTGATTCTGAATCACTGGAACCTTTGCAGGAATTGTCTATTCTGACATGCATCAAATCATCATGCTCTGCCCTCTGGGATTATTTCTTATCTACTTTATTATTTTCATTTGTATTTTTGCACTGCAGTGTATAATAACGGGTTTACAAAAAAAAAAAAAAAAAAAAGGTTGGAAAGAGAAAGGACCTTTGGTGTTATTAGCAAATTCAGAGTTAGGATATACTTTAATGAAAAAAAGTTTGGTCATCACAGTTATTTTTCCTAGAGTGTGATTTATAATTTATTTATAATTGGACACACCAACGGGACAGGAAACTCCAATGCTGACTGCAAACCTTCTCTTTCCTAGATGACTTTTCTGTAAGTATGATACATCTCGCTAAATACTTCTAGATCATGAGTTACATCAGTTGCTTGTTATAGTTTTTCTACTTTCAGATTCCCACCCTGTGCATTGATTAGGCAGCTATAGATGTCTGCAATGTGCAAAACAACTGCAAAATGTTATGGCAAAATTTAGGTGTTGTTCAAGGTCCAATACCTTTGTAGAGTAGCAAAGTCAGCTTTGCAAGAAAACAAATCCCACTTATAGTGTATTAAATACGAGGCAGCCACTAGTGAAAGCTCATAAACTTATCAATACTCTGTGTCAATGAAATGATGTTGGGTTTTCTTTCAACTGTTGATTTGGTTTTATACCAGTTGAAAAAAAATGATTTTTTTGTAAGATCTCAGATGACCAGAAAAATCCTCATGAAAGTTGACCTGGTCTGGGGAAAACAGGTTTGGTCAGAGGCAGCTAGTTCAAATGCAGTTGCATGATACTAATGAAAGTGGACTTCCAAGAACCAGAAACAACGAGCAGTGAATGAATCTCCCAGCTTATAGTTCAAATTGCCAAAAAGGAAGCCAAGAGCCTCCAACGCTCGTTCTCCAGGCCACCAGAGAGGTGTTTCCAAAGGATGGCTAACAGCCCAGGGAGAGGTGGTGAGAACTGAACTCTGCTGTTATTTCCTCTATATCATCATTCAGCAGATTGTGCAAACTTCTGGACTGCGGATCAGCACAAGAAGGCTGGATGGAGAGCCAAGGATGCTCGAGCCTTCTTTAGTGGGGCTTTGGTTGCCTTGCCCTTTTCCTCCAGGTTTTCCCGGAGCGCTGGCTGCAGGAATGAGGTTGGTAGTGTATCTATAACATCAAAAAGAATTTTTTCCATTATTTTGATGAAATTTGGGTGGAAATGAGAAAGGTGGACAAGCTGGCGTCTCTGGCTAAGCAGATGTCCAGCTCAGCTCCCAGGCTTCTGGCTGGCAATCCGTCTCCTTCTTCCACTCTTTGATAGATGGACTTCCTGGCCAGGGAAATAAATGGGTTTTGTCCCTGGTCCAGCATAGCAAGCCTCGGTCAATCTGAAAATAAATCACAGCATGATGTAAACACTCATAAAACTTTCAAAAAAACAACGCAGGTCCTCGAGGAGACATTCTTTGCAATGTCTTTCCATTAAACATGCCTTTTGCAGTAATGAATAGCTTAATAAATAATGCAAAAAAAAAAAAAAAGCCCTCAATAATCAACAGTGGGTTCCTTAAGGAGATGCTCTTGGGAAAAGGAGTAGTTAACAGGGTCATTTTTGCCAAAAAATGCCCATAACTGTTTCCCTTCACAGCGATATCGTAAGTCTCTATAATCAGATGTTACACCTCCAGAATTCAACAAACCGAAGACGCTTCGTATCGATAGGTATGAACACCAGCAAACCGCAAGGGCATCTCTCATACCAGATCCCTGATGAACCGATGTAAAATAGGAAATAAAATAGGAAACAGAAATACAATATCCAGAACTTTAAAATATTTATATGTCCTTTTTTATATAACCTTTATTTTTACACCATGTGTTTTCTACGTCTGGCAGATCACGAAATACGAGAGTTGAAAAATTCAATGCTGTTGTGTCTGAAAAAGTTATTTTAGGTCATTTCAGACATTTCTGAAAGGCATTAATTCTAATTTGGTTATTTAATTTTTTTTTTTGTTCACAGTATTAAAGCTGGCTGGAGTTACAGGTGGAAGCAGGTGAAGCACAGTAACATGTTAGTGCAGTCTGGAATGGGTGGTCTGAAAAATATACAGAATATACAACCACAAAAGATTTTACTAAAAAACCCACCTCTTTAGGATGGAAGAAAAAGTATTTAGTGGGCAAAAGAAGACAAATAAATCAATGCATTTTCCACTCCTTTTTTTTTTAGATAGCTTTTGCTGGCAGGCTCATCATACACCACTTAGAGGTGGCTTGGCTGGAGCGTGCGGAGAGCTGCCTCCAGAAGTCTTTCGCATTTTCAAATTGCTGCTGAATTATTTTGATCACGTTTGCTCCTTAATGATGCTGCAGGGAATTTATTTTTTTCAATACAACTTCTTCTGAAATCCAGGTCTTGATCTCTGAGCATTTAATGAGAGAGGGGAAAAAAAAAAAAAAAAAAAAAAAAAAGGAAATGACCAAATTCTGAGTAGTGAGACCAAAGGAAACCTTAATGAAGAAATATGTGCTCTTATCATCTTGTGAGGATATTAATGCTGGTTTGTGCTTCTGCTTGTCAAGCTAGTGTCTTATTCAGAAAAAAACCCAAAACTGCTCTCTATATATAAAAGGAAAAAAAGCTGGGACAATTTGTATCTCTGGTAAATGTGAAAAATGTTAAAATATTTCTGATGGGTCTAGATTTCATTTTTCATTATGTCCCAATTTTCTTAAGCAAAGGAGAAGAAAGCTTTCTTTCTCAGCATAGGAGCTGCTTACAGAGGAATTAAAACCACTAATTTAAGAAGATGTATGTGAGTGCGTCAGGTGCAGTGGTTGTTGGCCAGGTCTTCTCCCTACTGTACTCACCCCATGCCCAGAAGTTAATCTTCTATAGTTGCAGCTGCATCTAGAACTAATTTCTACATCTGCTGGTTTAAGATAAAACATTGTCGGGTTTCACAGGTACTAAATATGAACTTAAATATGAGCCATGCCCTGCAGACAGGTGACGAGCGGGGTTGACCTGCTGGAGGAGTTGCACGTCCATGTCACCTTTGGCTTCATGGTGCCTCTGGATTCTGCATCTTCATCCACAACCAACAGCAGGAGAGCAGTGCCTGGCAGCCTAGGAGGTGACACCAATGCCGTGGGTGTAACGATCTAGTTAGGGTGATTGCTTCATGGAGAAACCACTCACTTAGAATCATAGAATCATTAAGGTTGGAAAAGATCTCAAGGATCATCAAGTCCAACCGTTGTGTTCAATAATGGAGCCATTAGGCTGAGTTTTATCGTGTGCCAGCTGCTGAAACCTGCTGTATCAGAGAAGCAGGGGTGAGAAAGGCTGTGAGAGGCTAGGGAGAAGTCTTCATCACCTTCATTTCACATTAATTGCAGAGCATGGAGCAGTGCTACCTGTTATTAAAAAAAAATGTTGTCCAGTGGTACCATCATCCTCCTGCCCCACTGGTGGGACCTGCTCTGAGATACGCAAGTGCATTTGAATTTCAAATTATTTGTAGGTTTTTTCAATCAATGGAAAATAAAAGCTTAGTTTTAATAATTTTTTTTTAAAATTGCAGCTGTTTCTAGAAGAGAACATTCCAGATTTAAAAACCTTTTAATTAAATAAGAATTGCTGTTACAACTTTTGTAGGTAGATGGGCAAGAAGAAAATGAACTGATTGAATTAAATGGTGAAAGGCAAACACTGATAAAGGTAGGAAAAAAAATATGGACTAAATCCAACCCATACATTTTCATGAAGAATCAGAAGTGCAGAAAAATGAAACAATTTTGCTATGTAAAGTGTATAAATTTAAATAATCAGGATATGACACCTAAGGAGCCGGATTCAATGCCAAGACCTTTGGTGTGTGGGAATTCTAGTATTTTGAGACACAAAAGATTGAAAAATGCAAATGACTTTTCTCTTGTAGGAAGCCATTCCTAACACGCGGTCATGAAAAAGGATCTGTTGGATGTTAGATATTAAAATAAATTAGAATATAGTGTGTAATTTAAATATGTTGAACTCTAGTGGATTTGTCTGTTTTATTGGCTTCTTTTGAAGAGACGTATTTCAGGATTAAACCATAATTGTCGAGATTATTTGGATTCTAATTTTAGAGTTAATTTAGTTAACTGCCACAGACTAATTGGCTCAAGTTTGATTGACCTGAAAAATGCCCGTTTATTAGCTGATAATTCTCGTGCCAAATAAACATAGTTGTGTTGAATTCAAAATAATATTTAGATTACTATCCATGATATTTGCTTTATTTCTTTCAGTTTTGGTAACCTCTGGATACTTCATGTTAGATTATTTGTTTGTTATTTCTCACCATGTGTTTATATTTCACTTTCTACTTCATTTCAAAGGAGGAGAGTTTATTCTAGCATCTGGCATTTCAGGAGAAATCACAGGCTGATGTTTTCGATGCAAACCACCCCCATTTCAATCAGCTTTGCCAGCAAAGTTCGAGCAAATTACTGTAGTTAAATCTCCCATGCAGCCTCTGTACACAGCCCTCCTTCAGGTCCTACTGCCCCAAATTCCCAGATGTCAGCAGCAAGCTCTGCAGCTGGAAATGTGGGACCTTTGCTGGGACGTTTTCAGAAAATATAGGGGCTGAGAATTGACTGGTAGTGATAAAGAAGCTAGGACCTAATTGATTTGGGGAGTCGTCTTTTCTGCTGTTGTTTTGGAGGGTGGGGTCGTTTTCAAGATATTGGTTTTTAAGGCGTGTGAAAGAAACTTGGAAAACTCATGGCACTGGCCCAGCCCATCCTGAGTTTTCCAGCAGTTTGTTTGTTTTTCATTGGTCCTGATTTCAGAAAGAGTGCTGCCTCTCTGCTGCTTGTTGGAAACAGTTGCTGTAACGTGCTGGTCTTGAGTTCTTGATCTCCGGCTCTACCTTCAACCAGTTGCACCTACTGTGACCTTTTAATTCACCCTATTGAGAGAATAAGGCACTACAATATTAAAAATATTCTTGAAAATCTTTTGCACGAGCCATTTTAAGAAGATACAGCAAAGCACACCTGTCAAGAAATGGGAAAGGAAGGCAGGCCCAGGTGATCAAGTTCAGAGGAGCCATGGAGATGGTCCGAGGCTGGAGCAGCTCCCGTGCGAGGACAGGCTGAGAGAGGTGGGGGGGTGCAGCCTGGAGAAGAGAAGGCTCCGGGGAGACCCAATTATGGCCTTTCAGTACCTAAAGGGGGCTCATAAGAAAGACGGGGATAAACTTTTTAGCAGGGCCTGTAGCAATAGGACAAGGGGTAATGGTTTTAAACTAAACGAGGAGAGGTTTAGACTAGATACAAGGAAGAAATATTTTACACTGAGGGTGGTGAGACACTGGCCCAGGTTGCCCAGGAAGGTGGTAGATGCCCCGTCCCTGGCAACATTCAGGGTTTTGGGCAACCTGGGCTGGTGGGAGGTGTCCCTGCCCATGGCAGGGGGTGGTACTGGATGGGCTTTAAGGTCCTTTCCAACCCAAACCATTCCGTGATTCTATGATCATCAGCTTGACAGGGAAATTTGGATGCAGGGAATCCCTCTCCCTCTCTAAGGCAGATGATGTCCAGGCTGGACTTGAGCAGCTTTTCCCCCACCCCACCGCCCCGCACACTGACACACCCAGGAGCAGACAGGACAATGAAGACACCGCTTTGTGCATCACCTTTAGCAACGCGATGAAGCTTTGCAACTCGACGGGAACTCACCCTACAACTTGCAAACATCACTGAGCCTATTCCACTTCTGCTTTTCATGCTTTGCTGTTATTCCATGTCGTTTCTCAGGCTTTAAGGCACACAGCCGAGGGGTTACGGTGACAGCGGTCAGGAGGTGGGATGCCAACACCCTTTCCAGCACCAATCGCGCACATGGGCGCGGGACACGCGCGGCTCCGCGGATCCGGTCCCGTTGCCACTAGATGGCATCGCCCACCCACAGTTACCCGAACCCGCTCGGTCTGACGTGGCAGTGACGCAGTAGGGAGGTTTGGGGAGTTCAAAAAGCATCTTTTCAAGATACTCGCGCGACTTGTCAAGTTTCTCGGGGAACACGCGCATCTCTGGTCGCTGCCGGGCGATGAAGCACCTGATGGAAAAAAAAAAAGCCGCTGGGAACGGTCCTGTTGAGCTACTGCAGCATTTAAAACGTGTCAGAGGCTGCAAAAGCTACGGCAGAGATCGCTGCCCCTTGCCCACGCCATCGGGATATGTTTCTCACCTTGTCAGTTCAGGTGAGATGCTAGAGAAAGGAAGGGAAGTTGTAAAAAGCTCCCTATCCCATAATAAGAAGTATTTTTCCTGTGGGTTAGACTATCAGAAAGGAGTTGTGTCTGGGTGTTTACCAGGGATCGCTGCTTCCTAGTGAAAGGGTTGCTGCGAAGCAAAAAAGAAATCAGTATTAGCAAATATATTATTATGCATTAAGTATTTTCACGCCCTCAGGTGTCAGCTCTGCTGAGAGAGGATTTAATGAGCTCTCTGTAGACTTGTAAATTTGTACGTTTAGAAAATATATGAAATAAATTCTCTTGTTTACATGGTAGATGACTAAAACTTACAAGAAAACCCAGCCAACCCACGCTGAAGTTTGCCACGAGGCACCAGACTGACACAGATCACATCGCTCTGCCCGTCTGCTCTAACCCAGGGATACCAACACAGGTTGCGCCTTTCCCTGGGGTTGTGCCGTAGCTGACACAAAGACATGCAGCGAGTAGATAAGAAATGCCACGGAAAAACAAAACTGCCTTTCTGAGGAACAGGAGCATCCACGGGCAGCTGCGCTGGTGGTACCTGGAGGTCGATTTGGTGCTGGATGTCTCTGGGTAATCACTAAGTGCAGGGAAATTCAATAACTTTTGATTTAATGTTTGGGGTCGGGTTGTTTCCTGAATTCATTTCACTGAAATTGAAAGATATCACACCTTGCACTTTTGAGATTTGAAGACAGATCTAAAAATATGCCTGAAGGAACCGGTATGCAGATGAATATCCCGTCGGCGGTATGAATCAGCTCTCTCTAATTTTGCAGTGTGCACAGAGGAACACTAAGTGCAAGCTTTACATTAGCAGGACAATGGTTTTCAACTCTTTTTTCTTTTTTTTTCCACCCAGTGAAGATGCGAATGCCTCCGATTACTGACAATTGGCTGCCTCTTCTTAAAACATTTTCCCAAATCTCGGAGAAGCAGGTGTACCTATTATTGTGATATCCCATTATCGTGATATCGCAGCACTGCCCGGGTGATGGGTACAGCCCAGGAGCTCCAGGATGCCTCCGAGAGGGTGTGAAGCTCTGGTGATGTGGTACAGGTGTACTTCCAGACCTGCAGTTTGCAGACCCAAAATGCAGATCGAGAGATTAAGAATTGGAGATGATTTTATGTCTATGACACTCCACCTGAAGTATTTGGATTCCCTACTGCAGATCAGTATCCCATTTATATTTACATATCTGTAGCCATAGTCATGCCTTTCATCTCTATTTCTGAGGAATGGGCTGAAATCTCAAAAAGACAGACATACTTTATAGCAAAAGAAGATACAGAAATGCAATCTAAAATCATTTTTTCATCAATCGTTTTATGTCTTCTAGCAAAGATGAAAAAAATTTAGATTATTTTCTTCTATTTTAACATCAATTGGAGAAAACAACCCAAAACTCTGATTTTACAGGAGAGTAAGAAATGCAGAAAAAAAAGGTTTTATAGGATGTTATGCATGACAAAGAAGTGAAAATCAAGTTCTGCACATGGGTTTTTTGTGGCTGCAATATTCCACCAAAGCGGTACAGGTGCATGGTTTGCCACGGACCAAAGCACAGTGCAAATTTTACTTTAAAGTCAATGCCAGCAGTAGGAAAAGAGGAGAATCCTTTCCTTCTTTCCTTGTATGTGCATGTAGGACCACACGTGCTGTTAGGGGTTTTGCAAATGGGAAATTTCAATTTCCAAATTATAGTCATTTTTGTCTTGGACTTAAAGGAAACGTGGGATAGCATCTTGATGGTTTCTTGCAAATGTATTTATTTGCTGGAAATTAAAACTTGCTGAAGGGACAGCTGGGCTCGTACAGATCCTAACCAGAGGTGTGAGGCAGAGCAGGGCTTGCTCAGGGCAACCGAAGCTCAGCAATTGTTTCATAAGGTGCCACATAGGGATGTTGCAGCTTTATTGCTGAGACTTTTGCATCCCCCATGCAGAGGGATCGAGTCAGCCTGTTGTTATCCACACGCACGCATCAAAAGCTCCAATCACAACGCCCTGGAAACCCCTAATTTATTCTCCAATCTCTGAGGGACTTTTCCCGAGAGGGTTTATGCACCTTTTCCACTTCTCCTGACTTGCTGGCAATTTCCTCACTAGAGGACAAAGACTTTTGCAGCTGTATGGATTTTGTGTCCTGGGTGGGGAGGATGCAGAAGGTGATATCAGACGGCAGCTCTCACCGTGGTGCTTTTCCCAAATTCTCACGGTTTGGCCAGAAAACTTTTCCTGCCTGTTTGTGAAATTTTTCCTGCACGGGGCCAGCGATGCCCACCACGGGGGCTCTGTGCGGCGGGGTGCCCCCACTCCTGCACCTGCCTGGGATTTATCGAGTGGGGGGTTCGGGGAGGGGGG
>NW_010125906.1:701-1091 GCF_000699245.1 Pterocles gutturalis | reverse complement strand
GCCAGCCCCACTGCCGGGCCAGGTCCCGTCCCCCCCGGCACTCCCAGCCCTGGCAAAGCCTTCCCAGAGCCCAGGGACACTATGTCCTGGCACTGGCCCCAGGGCCTCCCCACAGCCAGGGCCTTGGCACTGAGCCAGGTACCAGGCAGGGGGAGCCCAGCTTGGGGATTGAGGGAAATACGCCAGCCCCACTGCCGGGCCAGGTCCCGTCCCCCCCGGCACTCCCAGCCCTGGCAAAGCCTTCCCAGAGCCCAGGGACACTATGTCCTGGCACTGGCCCCAGGGCCTCCCCACAGCCAGGGCCTTGGCACTGAGCCAGGTACCAGGCAGGGGGAGCCCAGCTTGGGGATTGAGGGAAATACCCGGGGGGAGAGCCAGCGCCAGCGGCCA
>NW_010125906.1:279-629 GCF_000699245.1 Pterocles gutturalis | reverse complement strand
CCCCAGCCAGTACCAGCACGGTGAGAAGGGGAAACTGAGGCACGGAGGCGGTCAGGGGCTGGCATGCTGCCCACGACACCTAGCACCAGGCAATGGGATAGGAGCAGACACGCACCAATCAGGCCAAAGATGCCGAGGATGGAGGGGGCAAAGATGACCAAGAGGTTGATGAAGGTCAGCAGGACCACAGCGATGGCGACGTGGCGGATCCAGCTAAAGTCCTTCCCTTGGAACAGCATCTGCTGGATGGCCCGGCGCACCTGGGGGCAGGGATGGGGACACAGTGTCATACTTCATCCTCGGAGCCATGCCTGTCCCATCCCCTGTCCCTGCAGCTCTGACAGTCCCAT
>NW_010125906.1:0-229 GCF_000699245.1 Pterocles gutturalis | reverse complement strand
CCAATCCCTGCCACCCTGTCCCCGGGCCTGAGTCCCATCGCTGCCTCATTTTCCCCTCTCAAAGCCCGGTGCCAAAGCGCCGTGGCAGCTGGCGGTGGCGGTGCCACCTGGCATCCCCGCAGGGCCACTCACCGGGAAGAGGACAATGGGGACGGTGAGGGTGACGGCCGTCAGCACGGCCACCCGCACGCACAGGATGAGCACGTCGAAGGGGTCCACCTTGTTGTAT
>NW_010125905.1:1433-2725 GCF_000699245.1 Pterocles gutturalis | reverse complement strand
GTGGCCCCACTGCCAGCCAACACGCTCACCTTGCAGGTGTGCCACCTGAGCCTGGCACCATGGACACGCCGCCCATCACGCCTGGGGAGCTGCTGTGTCTGGGCTCCAGCCTCGCCTTCTCCGGCCTCTTCTACTACCTGTACAGGAAGAAAGCCAGAGTCGTGGCACGCATACAGGTAGCCCTGTCCCTCAGATGCTCTCTCCTGCCCACTGTCCCCTCCCTGCTGCCCTACACTGCCCAGCCCAGAGCCTTTGATTTGAGTGCACCTTGCTGATGACTGCAGCCTGTGGCATCCTCTACCGATGTCACGGTGCCCAGGACCAAACAGGTCACATCCTGGCAAAGATCTCCACAAAACCATGCATGACCCCCCCTCTGCCTGCCAGCCCGTCTTCCCCTGTCCATGTTCACAGTCAGTCCCCACTCTTCCAGGAGGCCCCAAAGCTCCAGGTTGATGACAATTTACCAGCACTGGTGTCTGCAGCTGATGGAAGGTGCCTGCACTACGTTGCCCTGGAAGGTAAGGAGACCCTGTGGCCCCATACCAGGGACAGGGCCCAGGCTCTCCTCCTTTGGCAGTGACATATCCCTTGGTCCCTAGGCATAGTGCTGCCAGCCAAGGCTGCGCTGACCAGCCATTACCATGAGGGGCTGCAGGGCGTGATCCAGAAACTGCTTCTGAAGGAGCATCGGCTGATCTGGAACAGCTTGGCCCGGAGCTGGTGAGCAATGGGAGGGGACAGCAGGAGGGGGGCTTGCGCTGTTGGGTCCAGACCCCTGTCCTCTGGGGCCATTTAAGAGGAAGAAAGCTCTAGTCCCTCCCCTTGGCTCAGCCCCAGGAGCTAAGAGTTGTCCAAATCTCAGTGCTGCACTCTCTGCTTGCAGGAGTGAGAGCGAGCGGGTGCTCTCGGAGCAGGTCTACACCGTCCCCTTCTTGCTGGCCTCACCAGACACCGAGGCGGTGACGCAGGTGAGCGGCGCGCTTCCCCACCCCCCCCGGCCCCTGGAGACAGTGTACGAGCGGTTCCAGCAGCCGGCCCATGGCTTCCGCGACCTGCTGGGCCAGTACCTGAGTGGGGAGAAGCCCAAGGGCATCCTGGAGACAGAGGAGATGCTGCGGATAGGAGCCGGGCTGACAGGCATTGGGGAGCTGGCCTTGAACCCCGACGGCTCCCTGCACCTCCAGCCGCCGGCCGGGGGGCACGAGTATTTCCTCTGCCTGCTGGCAGACGGTGTTGGCAGAGCTGGAGTCTGCCAGTGGGTTCTGGAAGGGGGCGGCCATGCTGTGCGC
>NW_010125905.1:670-1391 GCF_000699245.1 Pterocles gutturalis | reverse complement strand
GCCCCCGCCTCAAGCAGCAGCGTGAGGACAAGCAGCCGGACGACGAGGAGGCTGGGGACAGGGCGCCTGAGGACTCCTGTGTGATCTGCCTGACACGGCCCCGCGAGTGTGTCCTCTTGGGCTGTGGCCACATCTGCTGCTGCTTCCGCTGCTTCCAGGCCTTGCCTGCCCGCCTCTGCCCCATCTGCCGGGGGCCCATTGACCGTGTGGTGCCCCTCTACCAGGCCTGAGAGCCCCTAGGGGGGGACCCAGGGAGGGGCAGAATGAACCAAGCCAGAATGGAACCTGCAGAAATGTCAGCTGTCCTGTTGCATGCAGCTGAGTGATTCCTGTTGGGGAGGAAAGGGTGCTGGTGTGCCTTCTGGGTCTGGTTTTGGGAGGGAAGCAGTTAAAGCTACCTCATCCTCCCTTTGTCTGCCAGAGGGACCCCCCCCCAAACATGAAAGCTTGGGGGAAATATACTCAGTGCCTGAGCCAAGGGGCCGAGTCATCCCCCCCCACGCCAAGGCATTCCCTTGGCTGGCAGCTGTTTGACCCATGCCCCTTTCGCAAGCCCTGACCCCCCCCAAACCACACAGGACTTTTCCCTTGTTTGGCTTTTCCAGCACGTGGCTTTATGGGGAGGATGGTGCAGGCAAGACCAGGGCTGGTGGGACACAGCCACCACAATGGGGTGACAGAGACCCAAACCCCCCAAAAGCCACTGGAGTGGCACACCTTG
>NW_010125905.1:286-620 GCF_000699245.1 Pterocles gutturalis | reverse complement strand
CAGACTGTGCAGGGGTACCTGGGGCCTGGCAACAGTGATGTCTGCCCCTTCACCAGCTACTCCGAGACCTGGGGAAGGGGACAGCATCCCGTTGTCCCTCTCTGCAGGATCCCTGGAGCAGGAGGACAGCCCCGGGACACCAACCCCAGAGCCTGCCCATGCCTCTGGCCCCCTCTGCTTCCAGCTTTCCTGACCACCGCCCGGCCAGGGCTGGGAGTGAGACCAGCTTGCAGTGGTGTGTGGAGTGATAAAGCTGAGGAGTTGAGCTTGGCATCGCCTCTTCCTTTGAGCCATGAAGTCAGGGGACTCAGGGGGGAAGTGCCGGGAACCACAG
>NW_010125905.1:0-255 GCF_000699245.1 Pterocles gutturalis | reverse complement strand
TGCCCCCCAGGGAGCCAGCCCAGCACCTTGACTGGTGGTGGGCCGGGGTGCAGCTCTTCAGGATACAGCTCCTAAGGGTGGGGGGGAATGGGATTGTTGCCAAGGCAATCTTGCTCTTCCAGTCTCCATGGCAACCAGTCCCCTGGACCGCTCCCCATCAGTGCCTGGCTGCGGTTGCCCAGGCAACGCATGGGCTCTCCTGGCTCCTGCGGCTTTGGGGCACCCAGGATTTTTTTTGGGGGGGGGCAGGGGCAC
>NW_010125904.1:13909-14220 GCF_000699245.1 Pterocles gutturalis | reverse complement strand
TGTGTGGTTTTTTCTTTTTTTTTTTTCCAGGATGGCTCGCTTTGGGGAGGCGGTGGCCGGCAGGCTGGGTTCTGGAGATGGGGGGTCTGACCAGAACCGGAGCCGACAAGGAGCTTCTGCTCCCCCGGGGGGGGACCCGGGAGCCTTCAAGCAAACCAAAGCGCAGCGAGCCCGGACTATGGCTCTATACAACCCCATCCCCGTCCGGCAGAACTGCTTCACCGTCAACAGATCGCTTTTTCTCTTTGGGGAAGAGAACATAGTCAGGAAATATGCCAAGAAGCTCATCGACTGGCCATATACTTTCTCTG
>NW_010125904.1:13093-13844 GCF_000699245.1 Pterocles gutturalis | reverse complement strand
GTGTGGCACTCGCTGGCAGGTAAGCGCCTGCCTTCTGCTCTCCTTCGGCGCGTGGAGAGGGGTGCCCCGTCCCCAGGGATGCTTTCCTCACTCTGTTGCTGCGTCCTCTCCCATGCTCGGTGCCTGGCAGGGAGCTGAGCCCCCCCAGCGCCTCCTCAGGCTTGGTTTTGGAAGCCCCCTATGCTGGCAAGGAGGAGGGGGCTCTAATCCTGGTTGAACTCTGCATGTTTTAGGGTGCTCTGTGTGTGTGTGGCTGGGGGGGGGCTCACAGCCTTTCCTCTATGCTTTAATGTCTTACTGGAGTTTTGCCCCCCACCCCACCTGGAGGCACCCATTCCATTGGGGATGCACCCTCAGGAGCCCACAAATCTCCAGTCCCTGCTGGGTGGTGGCTTTGTCCCCTCCTGCACCTGCTGGCATGTGCCCCCTTTGCTGCTGATCACAGCTGGCAGGGCACAGCCATCCTCACCCTGCAGCCCTCAGCCCCCCACGGTGGCTCTGGGAACTGGCTGTCCCCTCCCCGTGGCAGTGGGGAAGATGCTGAAACCCTCAGGCTGTGTCCCATGGCACCTTGGGGGGCTAATGCAGGGGACCGCGGTTTATTCCAGTGACCCCGCACCTAGGGCTGGGTGGAGGGCACAGATCCCCCCGCTCCTTCCCCTGCTCCTCCATCCTTTCGTACACCCCCACACGATTTCCTCCCCTCTCGCCATCCCTGCGGGTGCCCCAGGTGCCCCGGCTGGTACCCCGG
>NW_010125904.1:0-13083 GCF_000699245.1 Pterocles gutturalis | reverse complement strand
CCATCATCCTGGGCTTGCTTCCTACCAAGACCCCCTCCTGGACTTTGCTCCCCACCAAGGAGCTGAGCCTGAAAACTTCAGCATGGCCATGCTTTGGCTTGAGGACCCTCCCCGTGCCATTTTCTGCAGTGGTGATTACATGCAGCTCTCGCCGCTGCTGCTTTTCTCTCCCTGCAACTTGTTGGTTAAGTTGCTGGCTCCTCCGGCGGGCGCGGGAGAGCTTGCCCTGGGTGCCGAGCAGCGATGCCTTGGGCTGCTGCAACAGGTACCTGGGGGAACCCCTCCGGTGAGATGCAGGGATGCAGGATAGGTCACCCACCCTGCTGAGCATCACCAGGGAAATGGTCCCTTTGCTGCTCTTGCACATCAGGCTGAGCCTCTGCCAGCAGGAGCTGCTCCTGGCAGGGGAGCTGCAAAATCCCCAGGCTTGGGGGGGTGACCTGGGGGTGAAAGGGGTGAATTCCCCATGGCATCCCTAAATCTGGCCCTGCCGGCAGCGCCTGCGGGGTTGGCGGCTGCGGGAGCATCGGTGCAGCAGTGAGCGCGGGGACGTGGCAGCTCAGCTGTGAGCCCTGCAGAATATGCCAAAGATTCTGGAATAAGGGTTCTTTCAGCGCAGTGTGGGAGGGCCCTCACCCCTTTGGCTTTCGTTTAAAGCGAGAAGGAGCTGGGGTGCTGCTGCTGGGCCAGCACTCCCTGCGTGGGCTGGGGTCCCGTGCCGGCGTGATGTCTCATCTCCAGGCAGCCGCTGTCTCCTAGAGACTAGAGTTTCACCAGCGTGCTCGGTAAAAACTCCCCCAGCATTGTTCTTTCCTGGAATTTGCAATGCATGAGGGAGATGGGCTCATTTGATATTTTTTTTTTCCAGAAGTAAGTGACATTATCCCCATGTGAGTGCTGGGAACGGGCGTGTTCCAGGTGCAGGAGCTGAGCATCCCTGGCTGCCATCTCTTTCTAAGAAACTCACCCACCCTAGAACTCCTCTGCTTCACTTGAGCTTTTGAGGGCTTGGGGATGGATGTGGTTTTTTGGTGATGAGTTTGGTGATGTTGGCCAAACAAGTTGTCCCCATCCTTGTATTTGTAGCCTGGCACACGCAGCCAGTGCCTTTCGGTAGGGCCAGGAAAAATGTGGGAGCATCTCGGTTGCCTGGCCCGGAGCCCATGGCATCGCTCCTGGGCGAGGGTGGTTTGGGGAGGTGAGCATTGGAGTTTGGCCACAGTCAATGAGAGCTGCTGGCCCGGGGAGGGAGGTGGCTGGTCCTGGTGCTGCGGGTCAGAATGGGGAACGGCACCAAGGCAAGCCAAGGGGGCTGGGGTGGAGTGCGTGGGGGAGTGGAAGCTCTTCTTCATCCAGCTCCAGTTGACTAGGTAATAGGGCTAAAAATAACTGGTGATTCAGGCCTGGATATCTGCTGGGTAACTGTATAATTATAACCAGCAGCCTCTGCAGTTTGGTTTCCCGGTGTAAATAGGGATGATGCATGGAGGGAAAGGAGGAGAAATACGAGCAACTGGGCTTGGGATGCAGCTCCGTGGGGAGACGAGCCTTTGAGTTTCTCACCGTGTGTTACCTCTGCTGGAGCTGCTCTTTTTACCAGTCCTGCCCAAAATGCGAGGCAGCTGCTGTTTTGGCTGTAGGAACATCTCCCTCCTCTTCTCCTTCGGAAGCACAGCCTGGTCCTGCCTGCTCTCCTCCCGCTGCCGGCCAGGCCTTTCGCCCTGATTTCATTTGTTTGGCTGCCTGGAAAGCTACAATTCAGTTAGCACATGAGATGGGCTGCAGCTCATCTAGATCTGCTCCCTTCTTCAGCTACTTAATCACATTTGACCTGGATAAGATCCTTCTCCCGCCCCAGAAAGGCCAGATGACATTGTGTGGCTCTGGCTCTGTCCCCAAGGACAGCCCCTGGCTGCAGGTGCACGCCGGCCACTAGCCCTGTCCCCCGGGTTTGGCAGGGGAGAGGGATGTCTGTCAGTCCTCTGGGGACCTTGGGATGTTTGTCAGCCCTATAGGGACCCTGCTGTTCCCTGCAGTGAGGGATTGCTCCTATCTCGGCCCCTCGAAGGACCAAATCAGGTGTTGGGTTGGCCAAAAGCATCCAGGATGTCTGCAGTGTGCATCCCCAGTCCAACACGCATGGGGATTTTGCTCCATGGGATGCACACCCACGTGCGCCCGAACCATTTCGCTCGTGATGACTCCCATTTTGACCCGGGCATCGCAGGTGCTGCATGGGCACTGCCCCGTGGGGGCCCTGGCAGCGTTATGCCCCACCTGGGCAAGCGTCTCCTGCACCTCTGCTTTTGCCTGGCCAAGATTTTGGCAGGTCTTGCCTCCCTGCAGTGAAGAGCTGCGCCATGTCGTGCCATCCTTGGGCATCTCCCTACTTGTGCTACCCAAGAACGTCTCTCTTTTTTAAAAATTTTATTATTTATTTTTTTTTAAAATTTTCCTCCCTTCCAAGGCTGTTTTCTGTGCCCTTCATTCATCAGATTTTAAAATGTTGTTTTTTTGGGGAGGGGCGAGTAGGTGTAATGGCAGGGGCGTCGCCGGGGAAGAGTGAGGCAGCCTGTCAGATGGTTGAATTTAAACAGAGGCAGCTGTTGTCATGGTGACACCAAGTTGCATCCTGTTGCTGTGGCAACCAAAGTTAAAAAACTGATGTTAAGGCAGGAACATCACATGATGTGGTTCTTTTTTGTTAAAAAAGAAAAAAAAAGGAGGAGGAGAGGAAAGAGATTTGATTTCCAGTTTTTAAGCACAGGGTGAGGTGGGGAAGAAGGAGAGGCATCTCCACGGAGCTGTTTGCACGTGGCAGGCAGGCGCCTGCATCCCTATGGGAGCGGCAGCAATGCAGGCAGCTCTGCCCGACCAGCTCCTGGCTGGCACTGCCGTCTGTTTAGCCCCTGATGCCACATTTTGGAGTCACAAGCAGCAACATCTGTGGCTGCAGATAGTGAGTGGAGTCTCTGAAGTCGAGGCATGCCCGTGCAGTGAGATTTTGGCAGGCTGAGCATCTCGCCTGGGTGCTCCCCACAAGCTGTGCAGAGCCACAAGCACAACCCCAAGCCCATGCTCTCTCTCCTGAGCCCGTTTTGCTGGGTGTGTTTGGGGTCTGTGGGCACCTTGTCCCTCTGGACATCACTTTCTGCCAACCCCAGCAAAGCAGGGATGGGCTGGGAGTGCTGGGTGGCAGGGCACAGGGATGGGGACAGCCCCAAGGGACCATGGCTCTGCAGCTGCTGGAGGGCACTGGGCAGCCCTATCTGCTGGGCGAAGATCCCTCGTGTCCTTGGGGACAAGCCAGGAGGGTGCTGTAGGGCTGGAGAAACCCTGAGCTGAATTA
Source organism: Pterocles gutturalis (assembly GCF_000699245.1). Lineage (NCBI taxonomy): Eukaryota > Metazoa > Chordata > Aves > Pterocliformes > Pteroclidae > Pterocles > Pterocles gutturalis. The sequence continues at coordinate 9,734 of NW_010125904.1, read as the reverse complement.
GGACTCCTCGTGGTCTTTGCTCCATTTGGCGTTTTGGGTTTCTCTTGGAAAACAGCCTTGGGGAGGAGGTGCTGGCTTTCCTGCTGGGGTGCAGAGCAGAGAGGGGTCAGGGTGTCCTGGGGATGGGGAAGGGGGGAGTCTTTGTTCCTGGCGTGCCCTGGGTGGACAGGGCACGGGAAAGTCTGTATGGGGCAGACAGTTGGGCAGGGTTGGGACCAGCGAGATGAAGTCCAAATATGAAGGAACTGAAGCTCCCTCTTATCAGCACCCAGGGAGGAGGGAAAGCCCCTTGGTGCGGCAGGTCCTGGGGAGTGGTGGGAAATGGAGACTTGAGTTTCTAGGTGTTGGAGCTGGGCTGGGTGACACAGGCAGGGCGAGGGGTTAAATCGCTTCTGTCCTTCTCGCTGACCCACTGGGGTAGGCTTCCCCAGGAGCTCTTCTGGAGATGCCCACATAGCCCCACTCCTCTGTCTCTTCTCCTTCCCCACCTGCCTGCCCAGGAGTGGGGAGAAGGGATGGTCACCGAAGTGATGAAGGGATGGAGGGGGGCTCTCCACAGCTCCCAGCCCTCACCTGCATCTGGGGAGGAATTTATCTCGCACCCAGCCTCTCGGGGAGGTTGCATCGATATGCCATCAGCACCATAAACCCATCTTCGGGGCTTGGACCTGGGCATACCCCCTGCGTTAGCAATCGAGATGTTCTGGGGGGGCTGGTTTTGGCAACCACCTGGGGAGGGAGGTGAAGAGGGGGGTCACAGCTGGAAGCAAGGATGCACAGCGGGCTGGGCATCTCCGCAGTGCTCCCTGCCAGACCCACCAAGGAGCTCCAGCTCCAGGTGTGGGGTTAGCCCACGGTGCCTGCTCTGGGTGGGCTGAGGCATGGGTCTGGGGGGGGTTCACGTGGCCTGGGGACACCTTCCCCACCTCAAATGCACCGGGAGGGACGCGTGGAGCTGTGGGTGTGGCGTGCGCTGCGATCAGCGGAGTTGCTAAGGAAACAAGTCAACGGCGCAGGGGAGAGAGCGGTGGGTAAAGGAGATAAATCAATAAGAAAACCTATTTTTATCGGCTCCCTAATGATCCTCCAGGAGAAGCCAGACGAAGGAGGGAGGAGAAGGCTGGAGGGAGACGGGCTTTCATTATCGGGCTCGGAGGGAGGCAAGTGCTACTCTGCATTTTGGGTGGCTGGAAGGTCGTGTAATTAGACACTTAATGAGAGAGGAAAGGAAGGAGCGATAGCGCATTGGCTGGTGGGCTCCAGCCCTGAGCCAGGAGGATGCTTGCTTGGCAGAGGTGGAGTAAAATTTCCCTTGGGGAGGGTTTTTTTTTTTACCCTTGGATTCTCAAAACTTGGCACAGATGGAGTGACAGGGGCGTGGGATTTGCAGCTCTCCCCCAGCGCCAGATGTGATAACTCAGGCTCGGGTCCTTGGAAAATTGGGTTTTCCCTTAGACTTGGTATCTGTTGACCCACGTGCCACACACTCGATGGAGGTGGAGCAGGGATGCGGTCCCATGGCTGTGACAGATGTGCACTGTCCTGGCACTGTCAAGCTAGATGTTGGAGCCAGCAAGGAAATATAGGGACGAGCTGAGCCGTTAGAGGTGGTCCTGGGCCCCCCAGGTAGGGCTTCCACACTGCCGGCTTTGGAGAAGTTGGGTTTTTCCCACGCCGGGCTGTTTTCCCTGTGGGACTAGCGGCCACAGGAGGGAGGAGGCGGCGGTGGATGCCTGGCGCAGTGGCGGGGAGCAGGGGATGCTCGGCGGGTTTAGGTGTGCTGGGGAGGACAGACGGACTCGCCGTGCCTTTCCCACACTTCTCATCTAGGCAAATGTGCCTAGCGCCTGGGGAGCTGGCTGCACTGCCCCGCTAACATGCTGTCTGCTTTTAAGCCTGTGCTAATTGCTCACAGACTTTCAGGAAAATTAAACAAAAAGACCCCGAAGAGGCCGGTGGCTCAGGGCCAAGCGCCGCGGGCTGCGTCTCGGCTGAAGCGTGCAGCTGGAGGTGGGAAGCAGGGAAAGCACGTGGCTGTGCGATGAAATCCTCACGTGTGATAAGCCTCCGAGGAAAGCTTTTGGGGGCTGGCCCCCCCCTCCCCGAGCACAGGGAGCTGCTGGCAATTCCTGCCCAGCTTGCACCGAGGTCCGAGCCCGTAGGAGCGAGCTTTGCGGCAGTGTCTCTTTTGGTTTGCCGTTAACTTAGCAATCATTAATTTCCCTGAGTGGCCTTTTAAATGCCTTGGCTGGATCTTTCCTGGCTCTTCTCCCTCCCAGGCTTGATACGTCCCAGCTCCTGCGGGCTCTCCTTGGCTGCCCCTCCTGCCAGCTCTCTGGGGACCCACTCCCCTGCCCAGCCCCGCTCCCACCGTGCCGTGCCGCAGCGTGCACAAGCCACTGGGGTCACTGCATGGTTTCCAGTTTCCCATGCTCGTGGCCAGCACTGGGATGTCTTCTCTTGCCCACTGGTTTAAAGCCTCTTGCTGTAGTCAGTGGCTTCAGTGGCCAAAAGGCAAGGTTGCAAAAGAGAAAATCATCCCTTTTCGATGGCCGGGGTGCTGGCAGCCACTGGCCTGAGCAGTGCAAACCCGAAGCTGCTGGGTCTGGAGGAGCCTGGTGCGGTGGGGAAGGGCTCAGCCGGGTTGCTGCTCCCTGTGCCAGCTTGGGACAGTAGGACCGTGTGTGATTTCTTTATGGGTATATCCATCCCAGGTGGGATCACATCCCCTTTCCGTAGACAAGCCTTGGGAAGGTGGCAGTCCCCTCCCGGCGTGGCTGCTGACGCCAGTGGTGACAGTCGGTGGGTTTCTGGCATGGAGGGAGCGGGGAAGGGATGTGCTGCCTGCTGATGAATCTCGCCTCATTTATTGAGGACAACAGGGCTTTTATTGCAAAGATACGGTAAAGATGGATGGGAAACTGGAAAGATGTGGCCGTCCTGTTGCTTGGAAGTGCTTTGTTTTCGGGGCTTGGTGGTGAGCCAGGCAGGAGGAGCTCTCGGTGGCCCCTGTGAAGCAAAAGGCAGGAGGGAGCTGAGTTTGAGGTGCTTTCCTGGCCATCAGCCTACCCTTTCCTCTGATCTCCTTCCCACTCACTCAGCTCCTCAGATGCCAGCATCTGCTGCCACTTGTCCTGGTGCGGGGCTGCTCCTGGAGGTGCGTAAGCCCTAGACATGTCTGCAGGATGTAGGATGCTCGTAAGGGTCCAGCAAGATCCTGCCGTTAAGGTGCTACTACCCCTTGGGGGTCTCACTGGAGTGTGGCTGAGCTGGGACATCTCCAAAGGGAGCTTCCACTCTGCTCAGACCCCGGCACCATCAGTGTCTTGAGTTGCCAGTGCTCAGCTCGGTGCTGTGCAGCTCCCAGCTCTGCCTGGGCTCGCCTGGCCACCCGTGGGGTGCTTGGCAAGGGACCCGCGGTTTCCAGGGCACGTCCACCTTGCCAACGCAGGACATGAGGTGGGCTGATCCAGGTGGGATCCCCAAGACCTGCCAGGGATGCCGTGCAGATGGTCCCTCCCCCAGGGATGCTTTAGGACCAGGGCTGCTGATAGCCTATGACACGTGTCCCCCCCCCACCTCCAAGCCCCATCTCCTGCTGCTCCGTGAAGGAAAAAGAATGCGAGCAGCAGGGCCATGGCATGCAGGGACGTGCCAGCTCTGGCCACCAGCATGCCATGCCAGGGAGAGCCTCCCTGACGCTGCCAGGGACCCTGACAAACCCTTTCCAGACACAGACCAGCCTGGGTGTGCACCTTCATACTCGAGTCTGTCCTTCTGCCTTCCCACCACAAGCAGCATCTCTCTCCCAGGAGAGTTCCCAGCCCAGCAAAGGCCATCGGTTAATGTCCCATGAATTTGGGAAGGAGGTGATGAGGCTCAGAAGGTCTCCAGTGAGGAAGGTCTTAGGAGCTCTTGGTTCTCTTGTCACCCCTCTCATTTCCAAACAGCACCAAAGTGGGCTTCACCCTCCAGCCCAGGAGCAGTGGGAGGTGAAACCTGGGCCGCGTGTGTGCGTGTTCCTGCGGGGAAAGTGGAACAGGTGAAATAAAGGGTGGGCAGGGGCGGGCTGGCGGGTTGGGGACATCTCATCCACCTCTTCTCTGCTCCTTAACTCCTCTCCACTCCCTTCGAGTACATGATCCTGGCGACCATCATTGCCAACTGCATTGTGCTGGCCCTCGAGCAGCACCTCCCCGAGGATGACAAGACGCCCATGTCACGGAGATTAGTAAGTACCCTGCGGCCGTCCCTCTCCCCCCTGCATCGGGGCGTCTTGCGGGTGGGCAGGGGCACCAGCCAAGGGGAGCCACCCCAGCCCAACAGTCAATTTCTTTTGGTGTCGGGGTGGTAGGGCAGGAGGTTTCCTCTGGAACCGGCCCCTCCAGCCTTCCTGGGCTGCTGTCACACACTCCTCCTCCATCAAAAGGGTTGAGGAAGGTTTAAGCCCCTTTAAAAGTGGGGTAGGGAAGGGGGACTGGGCAACTTGGGTGGGTTGTACCCCTGGGTTTTTGTTTCAAAGGCTAAGGAAGGGCTGGGAGAGCTCCCAAAGGGGAGGATGGAGCTGGGGAAGGTGGGATGGGATGGATGGGAGTTGGGTCAATGTGAAATGGCTGGAGCTGTGTTTGATTCATCTCCTCCTCTGACCGTGTCACTGGTTCCCCTCTGGCAGGAGAAGACTGAGCCCTACTTCATTGGGATTTTCTGCTTCGAGGCTGGGATTAAGATCGTGGCTCTGGGGTTCGTTTTCCACAAGGGCTCCTACCTGCGCAACGGCTGGAACGTCATGGACTTCATTGTGGTCCTCAGCGGGTGAGTCGGGCAGCGCAAGACTGTTGGTGGCATTGGGCAGCTGGGCACGCGGGCTTGTCCTGGTGGGCACACGACCTCCAGGATGCAGGGCAAAGCCCTGTTTTGCCGTTGTCGGTGGTGTTTCTTCATTCCAATTAGGGAGGGGAGGATGGTTCCCCACACTGGAGGCTCTGGTGTTTGCTTTGCTGTGGGAAGCTGATGGTGGGATGAGGTTCCCCATCGGGGGAGGAGGGCTGGCTCTGAGGGCATCACGTCTAGCTTTCCTCAGCTGGTGGCCTGGCATCTGTCACCCGTCTTGGCATGGGGCGAGGTGAGGATGAAGTAGGAGCATGGCCTGATAAGCTAAGCAAATGGATGTCGTCTTGGAGAGGTCTTGAACAAACCCTACGTGGGGAGGGAGAAGATGTCTTCTCCTCTTGCCTTCCCAAGCACTTTCCAGCCTTGGCCAGGTGCTGGGGGTTTGGGAACGAGGTCCGCATGGGGCTGTGTTCGCAGGTGATGCTTGCTCAGCATCCCGGCGCGCAGCAGTGATGCTGGGGGTGGTGGTGCACAGAGCTTCACTGGTGCTGGTTGTGTCACCGGTGGTGTCACCTGTCAGGGACGTGGCCCAGATTTGAGTTGTGCTTGCGGTGTGGTGGTGACATAGAAATGAACAGAGATATGTGGGCTTGTGCTAGACAACGTTGGTGGTCGGCTTGAGCAGAAGCATCCCAGGGTGACCACCCCTGGCCCCTTGTGTGTGGGGGGCAGGTGGGTGCCTGCACCCACTGAGGGGTCCCAGGGAAGGGGTGTGCCTGGATGGTGGCGGTTCCTTTTCGCGTGCTGATGGAAACCCCACGTTCAGAGGAGCTGGTTTGATGTGTACAAAGAGATGGTGCCTGTGGATCTCCAATCACTTCACAAGCTCTGCTGGGTGCAGAGCAGCTACAGGGCTGTCTGGGACACTGAGGCATGGGATCCAGGTGAGATACCTGGTGTCCCTCCCGAGTTGCTTGCTGCACAGTCCTGTCTCTTGGGTTGCAGGGTGGTGGCACCACATGGGATGTGACACCTGTTTGGGGGTTTGGAGGAGGAAGGGGGATGCTGAGCCTGGTGCTGCCAGGGATGTGGCGATGGATGCTGCTTGTCCATGGTGGAGAGGTGCAGGCAGGGACTTGGCTTGGGAGAAGGCTTGAGGAGAACATGACCAGGAATGTTTTGACTCTTTTGGTCCATGGTGAACCTGGATGGCCTCACTGGGGAGCAGGACCCGGGGTGTCTTGGTGTGCTGGTGATGGGGTGATGCTTCTCGGTGGGCATCGCCCTGGATGCTGCTGGCTCTTCTGCATCTACATCTGCTCCTGGGCTGGGCAAAGGTGGTCACATCTGTGGGGACAGCGTGGGATGCATGTCACCTCTGGTAGCAACACAAGGGGATGTCTCGGCCTCAATGTGCAGCTGCGGTGCTGGGCTGAGCCTGCAGAAAGCATCCCGGTAGCTGGGAAATGCCCATCGGTGGCTCCTGTCCCGGGCATCCTTTGGTGCCTGGGCCAAGCGGAAGCACTGGGCTGGTGGGGGGGTTGCAGCAGACCTCTCCCTGCCCTCTCCGCAGCTTTGGGCGAGTGAGTGTAACGGAGCCGGTGCTGAGTCAGCGCTCGGCAATTACTCACTCGCAAAAGCCTCGCCAGCTCTGTTCAGTGTTGCGCCGGGCCCTGTGCCAGGGAATCAACTATCCGTGAAGGGCTGCTAATGCCGCGCCGTCCGCCCCGCTGGGAGGTGCCTGGGTCCCCCTGACATCGCCGATTATGGGGCAGAGCCCTCTGGGATCTGCTTCACCACCATCATCCCCCTTGCATCCCGTTTGTTTTGAAAGTCCCTCCAAGAAATGTGCGGGTACCCGCTGGCTTTGTCCCAGTGGTCCCGGCACCCTCTGGCATGGGCTCACTGGGATTTTGGGGTGAATTCTGTTGTTTGATGGGCAGAGGAGGCAACCCACAGGCTTTCACCCTGGACCAGTTTTGGAGAGGATCCGGGGGATAAGCTGGGACCAGGTCATGGGCTGTTCAGCTCTCGTTTTTGCTGTGCGGTGCTGCCAAAGCTGCTGTTGTTCAGCGCCATGGCTGTGCCTCCCTAGCAAGAAACACTTGCCTGTTTGATCTGCTGAATTATTGGCAAATTTCTCCAGCAAATAATCCTCGGCTGGCAAATGACTTGCAAACAGCTTGCAGGAGAGGGTTTGCACTTGGCGGTTCACGCTGTGTCGGTTGCGTAAGGCGGGTGGCGAAGTCTGCACGTGTGTGTGGGCGATCGGCGGGTGCAGGATTATCTTTGTGGACTAAAACTTTACACTTTATTAATATGCGAGTGTCTGTACAGAGACTGTTGAGAATTGGGAGAATTAATGGTCGTTGGGACCTTGTTGCCACTTGCCGAGAGGCAGTGGTTGTGGTGGAGGGGATGTTGGGAGCATCAGAGGTGGAGGGTAGTGCTTGCTGTGGGATGTGCCGACAGGTTTGGGATGCTGATGGTCCATGATGATGGACCAGGACGGGTATCCACGTGAGCAGCACCCACCCCAGGATCCATCCCTGATGGACCCAGAGGGACCCAGCATCACTCGCTGGCCCATGTCTCTCCAAGGGTGACACAGGGTATTACTCTTCCATTCTGGACTTATTTTTTGCCTTGTGTCCAATGGGAGAGGTGGCATCATGGCCCCAGATGCCACGCTGGGGTTCCTTGAGCGGTGGGATTTCCTGGGCATGCTCTCCCTGGTGTCAATTAGCCTAATGAGGGGCTGCTGCTGTGAGCAGTCCTGGGTCCCTGTGCAGGAATGTATAGCACTGACTTGGGTTCAACTGGTGTTTGCTTCTTGTGTCAATAAATCCAGATTTTTTTTTTTCATCTCAGTGGAAATCAACGCCCACCTAAAACTCCCTGATGCTGAAGCTTTCACTGGGGAACTAATAGTCACATTTGTAAACCCGCTCTGTTTATAACCTGTGGTTTCCAAATCATCATCGCTGCCTGAAAAAAACCCCAGCCTGTTCTCCCCCAGCTAAAAATATTTTTCTCCGAAAATGTACATAAAATACCTTCGCTCCTTCCGAGGCAGAGCTGGGGAGGGGAACGTCTGTGTTTCCCCTGGGGCTTGGGGACACTCGCCGTGCCCGTGCAGGAACCAGACCTGGCTGGGTGCTGGAGCTGGGCTTGTCACCTGGTTGATGCAGCGTGTCCTGGACCAAACAGGGGAAAAATGGTCAGAAAGGGCAGTGGGAGCTTGGTGACCTCTTAATGAATGGTCCCAAGAGGGAGAAGTTGAAGGATCTTCAGCCACCAGCAAGTGGAGCATCAGCTCCCTGCTCCCGGGTGCTGTTAGTGTAACGAATGATGAGGACCCTAAACCAGCCTGCCTTGTCCTACACCATATTTGAAAGAGCTCATGGAGAAAGAAGGGTTAAAGCTCCCTCTGCAAATATCCAGGTGGGTGTGTGCTTCATACACTCCAGTGCCTGAGCATCATCATAGCACTGTGTTGGCTTTTTTTTTTTTTTCATAGCAGTTGCAGCGGTAATACAATAACACGTTACGTGAGAGGTGAAGGGGTGGGGGAACACTTCTAACAATGGGGAAAAAAAAATCAAAATGGAAATGAAAAGGCCCTTGTGAAGTTGTGCTGCTCAGGAGCTGGGGAAGCAGCTGCTGTAAAAGCAGGATAAATAGACCAGGGTCAATGAAAGGAAGAGCTGGAGTCAGGGTTTTTCGGAGGGTTTAATAACAGCCGCTACACCCGGATGCCTTTTGTGAAGCCCTTGGGCACTGTGGGTTTCATTAAGGGATTTTGTGGGGTGGAGCGTGGCCAAGGGATGGCAGGAATGAATGATCACCGGTGGTGCCTGCTGTGCCTTTAGCAAACCCGGAGCCGACGGGATGGACACCAGCCCGTGCTGGTGGAGGAAAGCCGGGCTCTCCAAGCCCAGACGGCTTCTCCAAAACCCAAAGTCCCCTCCCTGCAAAGGCAAACGGCTGTCATGAGCCCAGCCTGTCCCTCTGACCTGCCGGTGCAATCCTGCACCTGATTTTCAGACGTGGCTGGGGTGAAGCAGGAGAGATTTTTGGTTCCTAGGATGCTTCCTTTGCTGCGGGGCTAAAACGTGAGTGTGAGGACAAGGAGGGCAGGTTGTTGCTCATTGTGGTGCTGCCTGGATTTTGGGATGACCATCCTGGAAAGTGCCCGGTGCCCTTTCTGCCATTCCCCTGCGCTCCCCCATGGCAGAGGTGAGGATGCTTTTCCCTCTGGTATTTAGTGCTCCTTGCACAACCCCAAATCTGCCTGTCTTAGGTGGTCTTTTTGGTCTCGGAGGTCCAGAGATGGAGGGAGTGGTCCTTGAAGGGATGCTGGCAGAAGCTCTGTGCAGGAATATTCCTATGCTGCAGCCTCTCGTGCTGGGGTAGCACCCCCCAGCAGCATGCCTGGCACCCCATGCGTGTGCATGGGCACACCCGGGCTGGGAGCAGGATGTTCCCCCTGGATTTTCCTAACCAAGGAAGGACAACGCACCTGCGGGCAAGGAAGTTTGGGAGAGTGGATATGAGGCTTGGAGAAGCAGCATTAAATCGGAGCACAAGTGCAGCATCCCAACAGGATTATTCTGCTGGAGCCTGTACCGTTGCAAGGAGGGTTGTCCTATAGGATGAACCAGTAAAGAGCCAAGCCCGAGTGCAAAAGCAGAGTAATGCTTGGTCACACCAGACAAGACTTTATCATCTCTTTTCTTCTTTTCCTCTCATGAACAGTGCCAGTCTCCAACCTGATGTCTACCCCATCTCCTACCCCTTTCGCAGCTCTTTCCTACCGGGACAATTAGTAAAGTGTTTGGTCTGTTGTTTGGATGAATAATTAATTCCCCAGCTTTGTGAATGATTCATGTGCCATATGCCAC
>NW_010125903.1:10113-27633 GCF_000699245.1 Pterocles gutturalis | reverse complement strand
AGTCCTCCCGCAGCCCCCGGCAGCGCGGGGCCGGGCTGGAGAGGTACCGAAAAGAGCGGCGCAGGGACGAGGGGGGGTCGGCTGCGGTCCTTGCCAGCGGGGAAGGAGCTCCATGAAGTCCCGCCGGTGAAAACTTATCGTTGTGGTTGCTCCATCAACTGAAAAGCAATCGCTGTTTCATCCTCTTGTGCGGTAGTGTTTTATTTTACAAGTGTGCCCGGTGGAGGAGAACGCACCTAAACGCTTAGCGGAATGGAATATAAAGAGTTGGAAGGCTTTTGGGGGAGGCATGCAGAGAGGAGAGACATACCTCGTTTCTCTCCCTTCACTCCTTGGGCAGCTGCTGTATAATTTCACCCATCCGTTTTCTCGTGTGCTGCTCTGAAGTTACAGGAAGCATTTGCAGTAGTGCCGCTGCCCTCGATCATTCTACAAGTATTGCCTCTGGGGCACAGTCCCATGGGGTTTGGGTTTCAAGTGATAGTCTTTCTCTTCTAACAAGAAACTTAATTGCAGGCGGCTTTGAAGAAGGTGCTAAAGCAGCTTGGAAAGGCTGAGTAGAGGGCTGCAGTTGTGTGTATCAGAAAATCTGCTTTTTAGAAACCAGAAGTACTCTGAAGTTTCCAAGTGCCACACAGATACTTCGCTGCAGACAAGGAGTGAGAAGGATCTAAAGCACAGATCTTGGTGTAGGTGCAGATCTGGATGTGTTTTATTTTGGCTGTTACCCAGGTGCTCCTAGTTAATGTGTCTGGGCTGTTAACAGCCATGTGGGGGATGTCTGATTGTAAAGTGCAGGTTTGCTGGGAGGTGGTTGTGCCTTGATGTCTCCCGGAGGCTTTTTATGGCACTTTGTCTCTCTTTCAAGTAGTTCTCCCATCAGTGCACTTCCTGGTATCCTCTAGTCAAATGAACACAACTTAATGACTGGATGTGCCAACTGCTTCCAGAAGTGAGTATCCTCTTTCCTTCATGGGAAGATAGGCTTTGCAATAAGGACACAATTCCTGAGCAATGTTTTATCTTATTTGAAGCAAGGAAAAACATGAGGAGGTGTCAGGATGGAGGTGGCAGAGAAGATGCCAAAAGTGAGATTGACCTTTCATCCTCTTTTGGTGGCTAGTGGCAGTTAAAACGGGAGAAGTCTGTGCCAAAAAAAAAAAAAAAAAACCCAAACCAAAACTAAAAAACCAAAAACCTCCCAAGGTCTGCAAGTATCTTGAGGTCTTGGGAAAGTGTGTTGCAGGTGAAAAAGGGTATAGAGAGAGAATGTAAAGCTAGTGGCACGCGCTGCTGTTGTGTGGTGATGAAGGAGGGCCTGACATTATGATGGTCTGTGCTGGTATAAATCCAGGATGTCACAGAACCTGTCTGGGTGATGTGCTTGCTCTTCTGGCTCCTGGAGCTCTGACAGAAGAATACATGGCTAATATCAGAGCTTCACTCCCCAAACACCTTGCCTACATTTTAGAGTCACAAACCCAAGTGTGATACCTTTACAGAAGTCTAGTTTGCAGTGGGAATTGTGATCTCCACTAGGAGTGCTTGGCATTGCCATTGGTTCTGCAGCTCTCAGCCAAGTGCAAAACGCCTGTTTTCCTGTTGTCAGCTTGAAGGCAGTAACGTGCTGATTCCTGGATGTGCTGAGAGTGCCAGGGTTTACTGTTGATCAGGTTGGATGATATTCACCAGATCTCACGATCACCCTGAATTATGTTGACTGTTTCTTTTTATCAAAGTGGTGACGGGCACTGAGTAACATCCCCTCTCTTCTAAAATGAGGAGTAGGATGCTGCAGGAGGCTGACAAGTGCTCTTGTTGGAGTTTTTGTTTTGTTTTATTTTTTAGTTTTTATTAAAAAAAAAACAGTTCTGTGTCTACTAGAACACAGTAGCATTAGTGGAAAAGCATAAATCATAAATCTTTCAGTATGAAGTTAACATTGTTTCATTTATCTAGTTTAGATAAACAATTTTCCCTTCTATTCTCTTTCCAAAAGCTTTCAGTTGTGTGCTTTAGTGATGTTTTCTGCAATATATAATCCCTTCTTGTATCCTGGGAGTGTGGGTGTATGCTGCAGCAACCAAATTAGTAGGTGCTTAGTTACATAAAGTGCTTGCATTTCTGGAGTGTCTTGTGAACCTTGAAGAGGGATATTCTGTTCATATGGGCCACAGAATGGGATTTCAGAAAACTTGGAGCTGTTTCTCTACATTCTGCTCATTGAAGTTACAAAAGAAAATGTGGTTGGATATAAACATCATCCAATTGTTTGTAGTTCAAACCAGAAGGCAGTTCTTGCTGTATGTTAACTAGAAAAAGAAATTTAAGTGATTCGTATTTTGCTTTGAATCCTAAAAACCTGTAGTTCTTCAGACTGCTGAAATTAACATTAAAAAAATAATTAAAACATTAATTCTATGAGAATGATCTGTAGTCTGATAGTCCTCTTGAATCTTCCTGCACTCTTGTGAAATAGGCAAATATTATCCTTGTTTTGTAAATGTGGGAAGTGAAGTAGAAATTGTCTTGCCCAAGGCCAACTCCATTTGCCCTCGAATGCATCTTACATTGAACACAATAGAATATATGCTTCATAACACTTATAAAAGCTGATAAAAGAGATGTTATCTTGAAAGCCAGTCAAGGTTTAAAAAATAGGTTTTAAAAGTAAGTGCATGTCCTACACCTTTGTTGAATTCCTCTGCTGCATGTGACTTTTGTGGCTATTTCTCTTTTTAATAACGCTTCTCTTGCTGATGATCAAAAGATTCATAAAACCACAGAAGTTTTACTGACTCTCTGTTGGAAGGGGTGAATTGATATTTCAAGTGTTGTTAAAAGGAAAGTATAGGAAAAGCAGACACTTTATTTCTCTAGTCCTCTGTTATTTCCACCTTCGCTATTTGTGATGTTATCTCCAAGGGGTTTACACAGTAAGGTGATATATATGCACACTTAAACTGACCATCTTTTGAGATGCCTGGCTTTACCTGGTACAACACCCAGAGCTGGAGCTCTGGCATGCAGCAAACCCACCCCGTTAATTGGCATACTGTATTTAGTGGCTGTCTGTGTGTCACAGAAATCATGGCAGAGAACGCTAATTACAACTGTCATCCATGAATCTAATGTGCGTGATGGTCTCTTGCTTTTTGCATCTGTTGTGCCTGTGCTGCTTTGCCATGGCTGTTATATGTTAGGTTCTTTCTGTATTGTCTTCCTTGTAGATTTCCATTTCCCTGTAATAAAGATAGTAGCTACATGGATCCAGAGGCTTGTGGTTTGTTTGTGCTGTATATCTGGTTGTGCTGGGACTGTTACCTTGGGAGGATTTGGCTGCCATCCTCTTGTGGGTGAGTTCGTGTTCAGGTTTTTCAGCTTTCCAGGCATTTTTTTGCCTCTGTAATGCAGGACTGCCTGTTAAATGCTCGAGTATTGCAGCCTGTGTATTTAGTCTGAGAGACTCTCGAGCTGCAGTCAGTGTATCTGTGAGGAGCAGAACTCCTCGGCTGCTGGCAGCCTACGTGAAAGGAGACTTACTAGGCAAGGGCAGGAAAATTAAGTTTTCATAAAGACTTTATTAGCATGAAACAGAGCTGATGTTTGTGGACTTTTGCCTTACTGAATTGTGGATGACTGAAACTCCTCATACCTAGGAACTGTTTGTTGTTTAAAATAGAAGAAAAAGAAAAAAGGGGATTGAACAGTCAGGAGCCTGATTCTGATAGTGTGAGATACATGCCTATAGCAGGATGCTTAATGATACTTAATGAAAAGTAATAACAAAAGCTTCTGTTTTACCTGAGGTGCTGCTTAGGTCATGGGATTTTTCTGTATTTAGCCACCACTCAGGAAGTCACAAACCATTAAAGTTAACGGAGAGTATGGTATACGCACGTAAGTGTTTGTACTGCAAATTGCAGTTGTGTCAAAAAGCATATGACAGAAGACGGCACAGACTCGTGTTTCTCAAGCTGTTGTATGTTAATAGCAACTTTCTGATGTTGCAATACTCAGAACTCAGAAGCACCAGCTATTTCCCCCGAATGGGTCAGGGCAAGAATGAAGTTCACCACCCCGTACTGTAGTGAAGAGGTTGTTTAAAGAAATGTTGTCCAGCAAAGTTTCCGGCAGAGAACATCTTTGCCTGAAAACAGACCCTGTATTCTGTAGTGCCAAGGTGAAGTTTTACTCCTCGAGTTAGGTTTACCAGCAGTAAGATGTTATCATGACTCCAGGCTGGGGAGACCCCTCTCCTGCCTACCAGTGTGGTGACTTCCTCCATATGCCCTAGCAGGGCATAGTTTTCTGTGTCGCTTTGTTACTGCCTGACAGCCCCTCCTAGCTGCGGGAGCTTTCTGTTTCTATTGCATAGCAGCAGTTCTTTAATCAGAAATCTTGTTAGTATTCAAGGATAATTGATCCGACTCTCTGGTAGGGGGTGGGGACCCAGCCTTGCATCCTTCTCCTGCTTGCCACCCCCAGTTTGACCCCTGTTGTCTCTTTGTTTTCTCCTGTTAAGTTTGTGCCAGTGATGTGTGTGTGTGCTGGTTTTCCAAGCAGCCTGAAGTTGGCTGTAACCAAGAACAGCAGTTAAATAGAGACCGATTTCCCCGCTTCCTGGCGTTCAGTTGTTCGGCTCCATTTTCTGGTCTTCTGTGTTTTTGATTTGCAGAGAAGGAACTTACTTGGTGCCCCCGGGCATCTCTTAAACCCATTAGAACAAACTCCATTATTTCACTGTACTTAGAAATCCTCCTCCTTTAGTCCCAGCATCCATCAAAATAATGTATCCTCTGTAAGGCCCTCTGGAAAATGTTTAATAGGATCTTTTCAAATTCAAGGAGAGTTCTAGTTGGGAAGGGGGAGGGGAGAAGGCTAATGGAAGATCTGACTGTGGCTTGTAGTGAGCCCGAACTTGGCCTGTGTCAGCTCTCCCTTCACCTCCATGCTGAGGGAGTGCTGAACGGAGTGGATCTAACACTGGGATCAAAGCTGGAAACAAAAGGCTTTGGGAGAAAAATTTCCCGTCTGGCCAAGAGGCAGCAACACAAAGGTGGTGCATAATTTATCATTCAAGGTTTATTTCTGCTGTGCTCCTTCTGGAAAGGGAAGGAAAAAAGAAGTGACTCTCCTGCTGTTTCGAAGGGGATAAGTGATGGCTTTGGAGACTTGAGGCAGGAAGGGGCTAGAGATACCATGGAAAACCTTTTCAGTGCCGTCTATACCCAGCTCCTCTCTTCTCAGACATGGTCAGGCGTTGTTTCTGTTGAGGGGAACCCTATTCTTGCCTTTTGAAGTTTCAAAGAGTGAGTGCTTTTAACTTCTCTGGTCATTCCCAAATCTCAGTGTATGGAGTGGTGCTTCTCTTGGCAAAATCAAGTTCTTTGAATTTCTGAGATATTTTTCTTACCTTAAGGATCGGTCTAAGTGCTGTGGTTCTGTGTAACATGGAGGAAGAGGCTACATTTGCCCCAGAGGGTTTGTAGTCTAAATTAGACAGCTGACATCTGATAAGGATCAAGGATGTGATAATTCTAGTGGGATAGATAAGGTCCAATATTAAAATAGCATAGCTTTCTAATTAAATTTCCTTTAGCTTTGGTTTAATGGGAAAAGCTTCTGAAAGTTTTTCCTTCCAATCACTTCTTAGAACAAGGGTAGAGAGGAGTTTTTGGGTAGGAGTTGGCATCAAAGTCTACTGAAAGCTGATAATCGGGGAAATAAGGATGAGGAAGCAGATGCAAGAGTAGTTTAAACCATGAGAAGAAGGTAAGGGGATATAGGAGTACAGATATTAACAGAAGCAAAGATAGGCATTTCAGAAATGAGAGCCAAGGACTTGAGCTGGCAAAGGAACAGAAGAGCTGTGTAAGGAGATCCAAGTGGAGTAATTATATGGGATCTGATGGCAGAAAGAGCCGTTAATTAGGTAGTATAAAAGATAGAAGTTTTGAAAGTGAAGATGAGCATTGAGCAGAATTTAATTGCTGAGGCAGGGAAAGAATTACCTTAGTAGTGCTTTAAAGGAGGATGTGACGACTTGTTAGGGACCCTCAACAGTGGAGGCCCTGATGTAGTGGGGCGATTTTATGAAATATCAGGAGCTTATCGGTGGGGGGAGTGGTGGAAAGGGAGACTGATACTGACATTGTGCTGAGATGGTGAGCCCATAAGATAGAGGTGGCGATGGAGGTATCTGCAGCAGTGGAAGATGGGACTTGTCAGGCTTAGGAGCACGTACAGACAGAAGGATTTTTGAGTGGGATGTCTGGGAAGATATTTGGAGGACAGTCCTGTCTGGAAAGATGTATGAAAAGGGAGGACAGAGTTGAGGAGAGAAGCGAGGAGGTTGGAGATGATTGCCTGGAAAAAGGAGTGAAGTAAGAACAGGAGACTACTCTGGTTTTGGAAAAGAGTCTGGGTACGGAAGCAACAAGACTGGTGGCAGAAAATAACACCTTTCCTGGAGAAGGAGGCTACATCTCTTCCTCTTCTCCATTAGGAATTGCTACATGAAGGAGTGAGTCACTAGCAAGAGCTGTTAAAACATAAACATGTCATGTTCTCAGCCTCCTTCTCTGAAAGGCTCACAAAAAGCATTGTGTGAGTATGCAAGAAGGTTAGAGGGAAATGCACCCTCTGCTCCTTTAGCCTGAATCTCCAGCTCTGTCAGTTCATTTGACTTGGTGACAGCTGATGGTGTCTGGGAGAGCTTCTTGCCTAAGGTGCAGCCATTCACTGTAGCAGAGCTGTGTCTCTTGGGATCTAGGATTAGAATAAAATAAAGACACACCTTCATTTTTTTTTTCTTTGTGCTCCCACCCAATTTTGGTTCTGAATTTCCATAACTGCTGAATAGTCAAATCTTTTATTTGCAGCTCTGAAGGCAGGGAAGAAAGTAAGTCTAAAGACTGTCATTTCCTGCTTCTGTCTGAACTCCTGAGGATGAACCAGGAGGTGGGATAATTCTCTGAATTAAAATTGCATTTGTTAAGAGCAAGCCAGCTTTACCGCTGTCCTTTCTTTGTGATTCACAGTCTGCAACTTCTTCAGGCTTGACAAATTTAGGAAATGAGGTTTTTGAGATTGTGCTCCTCTCACTGTGTGGTTTTTTTTTTTTTGAAGCCTGTTACTCTTGAATGAGTTGAGTTTCTTACAGCTGGAGGACATGCCCCTAATTTGTGCTGCCTTTTAAAAAGGGCCCTGATCAGCATAGTACCTATCAGCATGAGGAAAAACATAATGGGTCTGGCTGTGAGAGAAAACTGGAGAGGCTGAGGCATGGAAAAGGGAGATGGATTGGAGGCTGCCATTCTGGAGGTGTTAATAGCCAAGAAGCAGGAGAGGATAGTCATTGGTGAATAGGATGCTGTTGGACTATCTGCATTTTTGTCATGAATCTCAAATAGAAGTTTTCAGTGTCTAAATCTCAGAAAGCATGATGTGGGAGTAGGTGGGAGACTAGGTCGGATCTCCTGACAAGGCACTAGTCATTGCCCTCCAAACAGACCCGAGTTGAGCTGAGAGCTGTATCCATGCAGAGCCAAAGGGGTGAAGCTGTTTTTCTTGGGCATTGGCTTGGAAACAGGGAAGGACTGAACGGGGCTGGTTGGCAGGATTGCTGCCCTTTGCTATCTCTGCTAAGCCTTGGGGAAGGCTGCCCCTGGGCCTGACTTCTTTCCTGTACGGCGGTGAACGGCAGCTGCAGGAGGGTATTGACTCATAAACAGCTGATTCATGAGCGGTTAAGATATCTCCACCGCAAGGGTGGTAACCTCGTGTGTTGTCCCAGCTCAAGCTGTCACTGCTCATGAGTCAGCACTGTAGGCCTTTGTTCATGGCGTTTTTGGGTGTAAGGAAGAACTCAGATCTGCAGTCAGCATTACCTTAAACAGCAGAAGGCAGTTAGGCCCGTTGGGCATTTTTTTTTTCCCCCCCCACCAGGCCTGGGGTTCTTTTATCTGTGGAGGTGGATGCCCTGCCGGTGCCTCAACTCCTCTGGAAGAGCAGATTTGTCGTCTTTGCATCTTTGTCATTTATGTTGAATAATTTCTGTGCTACCAGTGCTCTAGCAGTGAAGAACAACCTTGTTGATCCTTGCCTTCTGCCGTCGTCCACTACAAACTTCTTTGACTTGAGGCAGCTCACCCACTCACAAGAGAAGCCTGTTGTTTCTCTGAGGTGTCTCTTGGTTGTGACCTCCCTCCTGTGAACTGGAAAATAAGGAGCTGTAATCTTCTGTTGCTCTTAGTGCAAATTCCAGACTAGAGCAAAATAAGTTAATTCCTTAGGTTAAGCTTTCCAGTCAATTGTCCCTAGAAAATGTTTTTTTTTCATACTTTGTTTCTTGCTTGTTGTGGTAAGTTCTTCACCCACAAGTCTTGAGAAGTCAGGGAGCAAACATTGGAGCTGGAAAGGAATGTCTGAAAAAAAAATGGGATAATTCCTGTAAGTTTTTGTTGGTTGGTTGGTTGTGCTGGAGAAGCAGACTCTTGACGACGGTGATATGTATGCTGGAGGAAGAAGAGGAGCTCGCATGAGTACTTTCTGAGAAATGACCCATGAACAATTTTGTGTTGCAGGTGCTTTATAACAGACTGGCAGGGAAGAGGGGGTGGCAGGCACTTGCCTACTTTAAACGCTTGGCAAAACGTGCTGTTTAGCTTGATCCAGTATGCGAGGCCAAACCTAACACAGTTACAGTATAGAACTAATGGGAAATGCAGGGCAAACTAACCCTATGTACAATCTGTCAATTGTAGGATAAAAATAAACAGTACTCGGACAGAAGCCTTGGAGCAAGGAAGGGAGTGAGGCAGAGATGACATCTTTGGTATGTACATCTTGACTTACCCACTCAGGCAAAACAGCCTCTGAGCTCAGGCTTCCGATTAAGTGACTGGGACAGCTGCCAGAACACCTCCGTTTGCTGGCTAATACACTGCAGTGCCTTGGTCCTGCAGGTTCATCTGGGAAAGGCATGGGCTGAGATCTGGATTTGTTTTGTGCTTTTTCTTGAACGATGTCACAACAACATGCTTTGCATCCTGTACGTCAAGATCTTAAAAATAAATGTGGTGGGGATGCTAAAACTGCCTATTAAAGTGTTGTGAGGAAAGACAACAGAGTTATGCCACAGAAGACCAGATATGCTTAGGGAGCCAGCTTTCCTGACCTTGCGGGCTGCATACCAAAGTCTTTAAGGTATGTGCTGTATGGCTCTGTGCCTTTTAGAGTCATGCAGAAGGGGAGTGGCTCACAAGAGAGAAATGACAGGAACTCCATAAGGAGAGAATTATTCTGTTGCAGGATGGGGCTAGGCTGAGGTGGGCATGCAGCGAGGTTCCTCCGCAGCCCCACACTAACCAGCCTTGGGAGCCCTCGCGTGCCTGAGGCTCTGTGCTGCTGTGTAGTGGTCCTAACAGATAAAACACATTTCAACTACTCAAACCATGAGAACTGAATACAATGCTGAGATTTTCCTGCTCTACTATTTGATGGCAAATTAAATATTTGACTCCCACAAGAATGAACTCCAGAGCTCTGTGTGTTCTTTCATTGTAACCAAAACAGTTAACCTGAGCAAAGACATGATAGAGCTAGACCTATAAAATCTATGTTGTGGTGGCTACAGGGCAGAACTGGAAGGATTTCCGTTGCTGGTCTCTGCATAAAAAGACTTGGTTTCAGCGCTATCTCAGCCAAAGCAGCAAAAGCTGCCTCCACCTAAGAGCACTAGGGATCCATAGACTGAAACCAAATGTAAATGCTGTCCATTCCTATGAAAACATTGTTTCTGGGATTTGGCACTCCTTTTGAGGCTAATGAAGCAAATAACTTAATACAGGATCCATCTGTTTGAGAAACTAGTCTGAATCTAAACCAGAACACAAGTTTCTGTAACAAAAAAAAAGGAAGCCCAAACCTACTAGCCAACTAGACTGCCACAGGTTATTATGCTGGCAGATAGTACCAAATGAAATGTGCAAAATCAAGTCAGACTCTTAACGAGTACTGAACTGGCATGTGCAACTTGGATACAGGGAGAACACCATAAATCAAACAGTAAATGTCTGGGAAAGAGATGTTAAAAGGATATACTGAGAAGGAAATCTTCTAATCCTGTGAGTAAAATATAAAAGATGAATAGAGAGAGCAAGAAAACACCTTACTAGAAATAAAACATTATTTGTTGGAATATTTTAATTTCTATTGTTGGACTCCATGCCATGGAGCCTTCCCTGTTGAAACCTCTGTGGAGGCAGGCGCTTAATGTGTTGAATCCACTTCTGGGAGAAACTCAAGTGTGCTGTCTCTTACATGTGGGTAACACTTGCAGATCTTGTTTTGCCAATAAAAGTGTCTTTGAATTGACTGTGGTGGGATGTGGTGCAAGTTCTGATGCACCATGAGGCTCTTTGTAAGTGCAGATTTTGATGAGAACTCATCTCTAAAATCTCTAGTAATTTTGTTTTCTTGTTGCTGTTGTGAATTGGCTCCTTCATTTCTGTCGTCCATTGTTGTATGGCTGATGTTTGAATATGAAATGTCTTCCATCTGGTTAAGAAATTTGATTTATCCTTGGAGGCCTTTGCTAGTAGGAAATAAACAGTGTTCCAACTGTCCCCAAATTATCAGCCACTTGCCTCCCTGCAGATCCGTGCCTCTTGCAAGGGCATTAGAAGAAATTACTTATGGATCCTGAATTACATTTTTCCTGTCCTCTGTTCCTTCATCTCTATCAATTTAGTCCTCTCCTCCTGCTTAAACTTTATAAATTGAACATACTACTTGTAACGATTAAACAGTGGGCTGGACAGTGGAGGTGTGGCTTGCCTGGAACACAGGCAGCGGCTTGTTTCAGGTGATGTTAGGAATGTAACTGCAAATGACTGATAAGGACATGTTACTGATTGGAAGGGGGGTTTAGTACATTCTCACTTTATGGGAAACATTGTCTTCAAAATACAGTTTTAGTGTAATATACAGACCATGTTTTGGAATATCAGAATGAGAGGAATCTTTGTTCCTGTTGCCTTTTGCTTTCAGTAAACTTGATACCTCTCAGAGAGAGCACAGTTTTTTGGGTGTGGGTGCTAGGAAGTTGTCACTGCTGAGGATTGTTCTTGGCTTGCAGCTTGGCCTCTAGCTGGAGGACTTCCTTGATGCAGAGGGTGCGGTTCCATGTTACACCTAATCTGGTGTAACTGTGGGTTGCCCCACAAGAGCGGTCTCGCCCCCTTGTCCCATTGATCGGTCTATCTGTGTGTGTCCCCGCTGGATGAATCAGTTGAGCTTGTTGATCTGGCACGGAACTGACCTGCAAAATGGTGAAACCCGTGGCACCACAGGTTGTGTGGGATTGGCAAACTGAAGAGAGAGAATTGCCCTTCAGTGAGCTGGTCGGGGTAGACCTGATGGAAGGATGGAGGGAGACGGGACCAGCCATTGTTTGGCACTGGCTTGCTGGTACTTCACTTTACCTTAACAGTAATTTGGAAAGACTTGCCCTGGAAACAAGGGAAGGTGAGAATTGAAGCCCAAGATTTGGTGTCTGTGGCTCACGTAAGCATAGGGCTCTTTATTGTATTGTACGTGTATGACGGTCTTAGGGCTGTGTTAGTGCCAAAGTGTGGTGAAAGATCAACCTATAGATGTTGCAACTGGTGCGGTTCTTTAATTGGTGATGCCAGTTGTGGTGGAAACTTCTGTTCACGAGGACTGGAAGCAAACACCTACTACCTTGTTTTACTTGGGCTGACAGAGGCTTATGTTCCGAGTTGTTGCCAGAGGTACTGTCTATCTAAATATGAAAGCTTTATCTCCGTGCTAGCAACCTGACTTCTCTTCCTTAATCTTGCCTTTTAAATGACTGATGTCTAGCAAAGAGTTATTTTTTGACCCTTATTTGCAGAATCTGGGTCTGGGCATTTTGCTTGCCCTCCCCACCCTCTCCACTGGTGCAGCGGTGTGTCCTGGTTTGACGAGCCTGGACTGGGCATGCACACAAAAGGAGGCACGATCCCACCCTCCTCCAGAGTCCAGGCAGAAATGGCAGCGCTGATGCAAAGGGTCTGGTTAGTCGCAGGAAGACAGAGCAAGCTGTTTGGAAACATAAGCTGCCTAAACGGCCATTCCTGTTCTCCCTGAGTGAGTATGTGGTAGGCTGAGGGGGGAGGTCTATGTTGGCTGAATCTCACACATGAATTGTCAATTGGATCATGTAAAGATTCACTCTGATGGAAATCAGAGCTTCACAGTGTTACGTGCTGTGTGTGCATACATAAGGACAGTCCCAACTCTGAAGAGTCCATAATTAATACATGTAATAAATTGACAGATGTATTGAATAACACGAGGAAGAAACACAATGAAGTCCTGATTAACATAGTAAGTAGAGGCTCCACTTCAGTGCTTTGCCTTTTAGCCTGCATACTATACTGATACTCCTTGTCCTGTCCTTTCCATCCCCAAAATAGAGAAAGGCAGCTTCAACAGAAAGATAATCTTTTTTTTTCCCCCTCTCTGATATGCTGCTTGCAACATTATCACAATTAGATAGACACATTTGTTGTGTCTGGGGTCTGATACTGGGAGAGTGAAAAATCTTCTCAGATGTAATGCCCTTGTAAGAGGATCTAGTTGCTGTTTTTGTCATAGATAGTGCATGTTCCTGTTATCTGCCAGCATGTTCAATAAATGGTTAGCATTAGTCTAGTGAGGAGTATCATTCTGAACCCAGCTCACAAAGATCTCTTCTGCCTCTGTGACTTTTCCAGCCTTTCCCTATCCTGACTGTAGCAGCTATTAGGATGAATTGCAAATGGATATTTAACCATGTAACCACAAAGGTCAAGAAATTTGAGAACAGAAGCATAACTTGGTTAGGAATCCAAGTGTTAAACCCTGGGTTCCTGACTTGGAATAGTTTAGCTGTGGCTAACTTTAAATAATAATTATTGAATGTTCCTTTTTGGTGCTTTGTAGCAGCAAGCTAAATTGCTGGGTAGAATTCTGTAAATACATAATTGGCTTCAGTGGCCGTATTTACCCAATAGCTTAAGTGTCTTTCCCATAACCTTTGGAGATCATCTGTACAGAACTTAACTTGGGAGTGTCCTCTTTGCAAGCTGTGACATAAAGGTTCCCAATGATTGTTGGGCCAGGTGTGCTAATGGCTAGGTTTGGGGTTTTTTTTCCCTTTAAGGACAGTTGACATCTTGATTTTGGAGTCTACGGAATTTTTTCTTGCAAGGGTAAAGAACTGAGCCGTGGTGACTGGTTGCTTAAGAGATGTTTATTTCTGCATACTGAAGTCAGTGGCTTTTTCCCAGATTAGAATGTTACATTTTTAAACATTTACTCTACTCAAGTGTAGAATGATCTAATTCACCGTGTTTATTCCTTGTCATAAGAATTTTCAGCACGGTAGCATGAATATCTTACTTCTAAATGTACAAACACTTGGTAAACAGACTGTAAGAAGAAAATAACTCTGGAGCCACTGTAGTGAATATGTCTGTAAGGCCTTACACTGTGAATGACCCCGGCTTCTTCCGTCAGCGTGGCTCTGAGGCCATGGTTCTGCAAGCAGTGAAGCAAAAGGGAGGAATCAAACTGGGCTGGGTGACGAGTTGAAAGATCCTTCAAACTTGCATCTTTTCAGTTCTCGTCCACTGGACCATTTCCCTGATCTGCTTTTTACCAGGCTGCACAAAGCTGTGCCAGCTCATGGGGGTCATGGGGCTCAGAGTGGGGGAACAAGGGCTGGGAGCTCTTTAGCACTGCTGATGAATATGAAATCACAGTCTTGAACTTTATTTCCCATTTTGAGTGAGTATCAGTGTATTTCTGGATGACCCCAAGAGCTGTGTTATCACTTAAGCATAGTCAAATCAAGGCTGCTTCCTGTCCTTTGCTTATCATGCACAGAAGAGGGTTTGTTTTGGGAGGATATCTGGCAAAGAAATCAAGAAACTAGGTTATAGCATGAAAGGCAGAAGATTCTATCTTCCCCATGGAAAAAAGTCATGCTCTTCTGAGGGCTTAATACCTACATCATCTTGTACGTGAGTTTGCCAAATGTGTGTGCAGTTATGAGGAGGGACATGGGAACGATTTCCAGAATGCTGTTGCTATTCATAATTCCACATTGTTTGGTAGTGTACAATAAAAAAATGGTAGGAGAGGAATGAACCTCTAAGCACGCTTCTTGGAATCTGGAATCTGACCACACTCAGCCTCAGAGTAAAGGACCAGGAGATGGAAAAGCTAACTGAGCTCAGCCTCTGAGGTTGAGATGTACGCTGTCATGACCGTAATGGTGCGTAAGCGCAGTGGCGTACTCTGACTTCAGTAGATCTGGTCTTGACTCATCAAGGCTTGTTGGCTGAAGGTCTGAATGTACCAGATGTTCTTACTTAGAGAATGGTCTGTAGGAATAAATGTTATGTTCTTACAGTGTCTGGGAATGGCAGTGTAAGGTACCAGAAATATTTAGCAAATTTAGTCAAGATACAAACTGCACACTAAGGCCTTTTCCCCACCACAGAAATCCATATTTTTTCCCTGACTGAAAAAAGTCATTTTACTGCACAACCATTAAAATAGATTACTACATAACTATTCCACTTAGGAGTGGAAAGAGAGGAAAAAAGTGTCTGTCCAACTGACAAAAAAACTCCCAGGAACTTCTCAAGGTAGATTGTAATTACTGAAGATAAAATTCAACTACAAGTAGAAGTAACTAGACAAGTAGTCCTGGGTTTTGCCACGTCTTTACTGCTATCCGGTCATTTTAGGTAGCATTTATAGCACTGATGGGCTCAGGTCGTTCTTTGATCAGAGGAAGTACTCTATACTTGGCTGAATAACATCACTTCTTGCAATGCCCACAAATTGCCTCAAAAGCTTGATTCAACTTGATTTGTCTGTTGCACCCTACTTCCCAAAGTACAGCGGAATAACAGAAGGAAAATGGCTCTTGAGTCATCGCAGTAAATGCATCTGTAAGACTGAACAGAAGACGCCACGCTGTCTTGCCATGGGTTTTGGCCCTGAGATCACAGTTCTAGCAAAAGGCAGTATGGCTGCGTGTAGGGCAAACTTCTCTGTGGGCAGAAGAGTTTAAAAGACCTTTAAAAAGTGTCAAAAATTTTCCTTCCAGGGCTGAATGACATGTGTGCTGAAAGGATTTGTGGGCTTTGTGAGGAATCTGTGTCTTTTATGTAGATATGCACTTCAGATCCTGGAACTTGGTCCAGGAAGTAGTATCAGAAGCAGTTCTTAATAATATTGTTAATACATTCTCTTCTCATGAGAAAAATCCGCAGGCATCTTTAGCCTGCTTTTGTATGGAGGCAATGGTTATTTCAATATGTGTGCATATCTTCTCACCCAAACAACTGGTCCCAGAGAAGAAAAGTTGAGTGAAAATAGGCAGCACAATAAAGGGAAGGCACCACAGAAGCGATTTGGCCGCGGGTGAAGATTCCTCATGAGTTTGCATTTTGTTAAACATGAAAGAATCCCCTCCCTCCCTCCGTTTGGCAACGGATGCACGAAAATTGACTGTTAAGAGATGAATCCATCTGCAACTGGCTCTGTTAGTTCTGCTTCTCATGTAGCTGTTGAGATTAATCAGGTGTGCAAGTTGGAGCCTTGCTGGACGTAAGCCTATTTCCAGGTTCCCAAGTAGTGGCAGTGGTCCAAATGGTTAGGTCACGAAGCTCAGGAGATACTTAGTCCTCTCTCGTTAGGAGGCAGAAATCTTCAATGGGCTTTAACTGGGTTGCACTTCAGGACTGCTCGAAAGCTTTGGCTGGTTGAGGATGTGGCTGCTTGGCTGCAGAGTGATATTTCTGGTGAGAAGCATGTTAAACTTGCATTCTGAGCTAACTGGCTGCTGGCTGGTTCTCAAAGACAAATGAGAGATTTGGGGTGGGGTTTTTGGTTTTTTGGGGTCTTTTTTGTGTTTGGGGTGTGGTTTTTTTTTTTTTTGTGAGTTTAAACCAAAAAAAAAAAAGTTTTGGACTGTTATCTGTTAAGGTTCTGGTATTGTGCTCATCCCCAGTTTAAGGGTCCATGGAGGCTGTGCTCTCTTGTAGAATGTGAAATTCCAGCTAGGCTATCTGAAGTAATTACTGCTCCCAGCGATCTGCCCTATGCCTCTGGATGGCTGAAGACGAGGTAAAATATTGCTGAATGTCACAGTTTACAGCCTGGCACTTCCATTTATTTTAGCGAGCTGGATGATACACTGGTGCTTCAGGAGCTGTGCACAGCTGTCCTGGGGTAATATCTTGCCAGAGAAGATTCTTTGGATTGCTGGGTCTAGTCTGATTGAATTGGAAGGAGGCTGCAGGCGTGAAGCTCTTTTTCCCTTTGGAGACTCGAATCTCTTGGTCTTCAGGCCGTGTTACAAGGCCTGAGTGCCTCAGCCTTAGCCTGGCCAGGGTGGAAGCTACCTGAGGGGTTTTTGCTGAGGGCAGGGAAAGGAAGGAAAGATGTCCTATTTGCTACCCAACCTCCTCAGCATCTTGGCGCACAAGAGAGACATTTTATAATGCAAGTTGAACCAGTGCTGATGGTCTTTCCTAATTAGTTACATCAGAAAGGCCACGGATCTTCTTTTACTGATTTTTTTTTTTTGTGTGTGTCCCCTTTTTTTTTTTTTCCCCTGCCTTCCCACCCCCCCAACCGGCTTTTGTCTTGCTTTCAGTTCACCCATCTGCATCTGGTCTTGCCCAGGCAGCTGCTGCTCTATTTGTATGTTCCCTGGGGGAGCTCTGGTGCTCCTTTAAGATCTCCTGTTGCTTTGGGAATTCACCTTTTAGACATGGTGCTTCATTAGCCTCTCTCATTTATTTAGTACTGTGAGAAAAGATTTCCCCTCCCAAAAAGCAGAAGAACGAGTTTCCAGCAGCATCTGCTTTGAGAGGAGAGCGTCTCTGTGTAACTAGAGCAGGTTTAAAAGCCTCCCACTATTGGCAAAGGAGCTGCTGGGGAGTTTTTGAAGGAATATTGTTCGAGTGAGTTGGCACTAGGAGGCCCTTTGGAGGCGAGGGCTGAAGAACTCCCCCCTGCTCCCTCTCGCCGGCGAGCGGCTGTACTGCCCCTGTGCACCACTGCCTGGGTCTCAGCACAGTCGCTCCTTTTTGCTCCTGCTCATTAGAGAAAAAGCTGTTTGGGATTTTTCTACTGTTGGGTTCTGTGTTTCCTCGTTTGCCGCCCCTCTCCCCTGCCGGGCGTTGTGGGAGAGTCGTCCC
Source organism: Pterocles gutturalis (assembly GCF_000699245.1). Classification (NCBI taxonomy): domain Eukaryota; kingdom Metazoa; phylum Chordata; class Aves; order Pterocliformes; family Pteroclidae; genus Pterocles; species Pterocles gutturalis. The sequence goes on along the minus strand of NW_010125903.1, from coordinate 10,360 downwards.
CTCTGCAGGCGATGGTGGGAACGGCCCCAGCCTCACTTATCACCAGTGACAAATCAATGGCAGCCTTCAGAAAACTGGCCCCCAGGATCCCCGCTCGGCCCAGCTCTGCAGCAGTGGGAGGCTTCCCTGGCAGATAAAGGACTTCTTGCAGCTCTGACTTGTTGCCTTAAATCTAACTGGGGAAACCTTTTCATTTTCTTCCGCAGCAGCCCCCTCCCCTCTTGATTTGTCTTGGGGAAGGTGGTGG